>NW_026692125.1:0-6482 GCF_021218885.2 Marmota monax | reverse complement strand
GTCAAATAGACCACAACACAATAATTATGGGTGACTTCAACACACTGCTCTGTCCATTAGACTGATCTTCCAGACAAATGTAAATAAAGATGTGGTGAGCTGCTTCTGCCGTTTCTGCAGACTATGGTCGCCATTACAAGATGGCGCTGGCTCCGCTGTGGTCTATGACAAACAACTCCTTATTTGGGAGAGTTGGCGCATGGTTTTTCACCACCCTATGAGAAAGCTCCATGTGGCAGCTTCACATTGGGGCTTGAGATGCTTTATTAAGGCTGGGAGGGGCATCTGAGAGAGAGAAGAAGAAATATCAAGGGCCTGAATAAACTGCTGAAAGAAGATTCCTGAGTTGCGTCTTCCTTGCAGGCAAGGGGTCGCGACAAGTGGTGCCGAAACCCAGGAACCAGAACTTTCAGCAGTCAGGGGTGGTGCACCGGTTAGTCCCATGTAAGTGGGATCCGCGACCAAAGCGGGGATAGTTCCAATAAGTGGGATCCGCGATCAAAGTGGGGTTAGTCCCAGGTAAGTGGGATCCACAACCAAAGCGGGGCAGCTCCTCTGTAAAGAAAGAGAGAGCATTACATTTTATTGCAGCTGCACTGTGTACTTTCGCTTCTACTTTCGCTTTTGTTTTATGTGTTTCTTTTGTTGTGTCATTTTGCTTTTGTTTTTTGTGCTTCTTTTGTTGTTGTGTCATGGGTGCCGCATCTTCAAGTCTGCTTCTCCTGGCCCTAGATGGCCTGTTACGTTCCAAGGGCCTGGAAGTGAAACATAGTACTTTACAGAGATTTTTACAGAAGATAGATATCGCTGCACCATGGTTTGCATTTTCGGGCAGCCTTACTGTACCTAGTTGGGATAAATTAGGCAAAGATCTTGACTTTGCTTCTGAGCAGGGCATATTAGAGGGTGGGGTGATACCCCTTTGGAAAATGGTCCGTAGTTGCCTTACAGATGGCAGATGTCAGGAAGCACTTACTAAAGGACAGGAAGTTCTAGAGCAATTACATGAGGAGAAATCGGAGACGGCAGGAAGTGAGGTGCCTCAGGAGGATGGGAGTGTGTGGAGCGTGAAACAGGGGAGGAGACGATTGTATCCAGATCTCAGTACGCTGCGCACACCCCCATGTGAAAGTGGGTCAGAGGAAGAGGAGGATGAGGAGGAAGAGCTTGGGAGGCTGTCTCGTCAGCTAGAGAGTTTAGCTATAGGAGAAGGGAACAGAAATAAACAGGGGCTCAAGAAAAGCCATCCCCCGGATCCACCGCTGTATGGTGGTGGTGTTTCGGGGAGAGCTTTCCATGCCCAAATATGGAGGGCTGTTAACGCTGAGATGGGTCTTGCTTATCCAGTTTTTCAGAATGACAATAGGGGAAGATTCCATGAACCCTTAGATTTTAAAATTGTGAAGACCATGGCAGAGTCTGTGCACACATATGGGGTGGATGCCGCCTTCACACTAACTCAGGTGGAGAGTCTGTCTAGATACTGCATGACTCCCTCTGATTGGGCTAGCCTTGTTCGGGCTTGTGTTTCCCCGGGTAAATATTTGGACTGGAGAGCATTTTTAATCAATCTCAAGTTAATCTCACAGGAGTTTTTTGTTTCAGCCTTGGAAACGCTAATTGCATCAGCCTTAAGACCAAAAATTTGACTAACTGGGAGGACCCATTGCGGTCCAGTCAGGTCTCAGGGAGCATTATGAGTGCCGTACTGAGCCAAGTAGTTTCGGGGAAGCAATCAGGCTCAGGGACCCCCGCAAATAGCTCTGCTTTTAACATAACTACCTTGGCTATTATCTCCAAGGTACTAATCCCAGTGCCTCCTTCTTCTAATAGTACTTACAATGCCACTCATTTCAAGGCCTCCCCTTACTGTACCCCTAATCTTGGTTTCCCCCCAACATTTACGCCTTGTCAGGATCATTCTTGGGAGAAACATCAAGTTGCTAAAGGTTTCTCCCTTTCCCCCTCTCTTAAGAGGCATGTTTATAACCTTAACAACAGTGCCAACTCCTCTACAGGAGTAGGTTGGTCCTGGTTTCAATGGCTGATTTCCAATGAGAAGGGGGCTTCAGCCAATATTTCTGCATTGGCTCTATTGCTGGGAGCCAAAAGCTGGCTGGCTAATGTTTCTGGCACTGTTAGGGAGAGTGAACGAGGTAATAGACTTACACCTGTTTCGTTCAACTCTCTGCTATATAATGCCACATTGCCCCCTGCAATGGTCTGTGTCCAATCCCCGTTATTGCTCCTTTTGGCTAATGACACCTCATTGGGGATGCTGGATTGTTCTAATGTTACCTGTCTCTTATCTGAGTGTTGGAATGGTTCTTGGACTGTAGCAGTGGTTATGAAAATTCCAACTTTTGTCCCAATCCCAGTCACTGCGGACCCAGATAAATTCCCCATTGTTGAGCTACTAAGAGTCTGCAGGGATTTTGGAATTACGGCAGCTATAGTGACAGCTGTGGCAGTGTCTGCTGCTGCAGCGGTTACGGCCAGAGTGGCCATGGCCAGTCAAGTACAAACTGCTGCCACCATTAATCAAGTTGTTCAACAAACTTCCACCATACTTGAATCCCAAAATACAATTAATCAACATATTTTGTCAGGGATTTTAGCTGCCAACCAAAGAATAGATTTACTCCAAGCTCAGGTAGAAGAATTGGCTGACTTGGTGCTTTTGGGTTGTGTTGACCAACGTGCACATTTTTGCATAACCTCTGTCAGATTTAATGATTCCAGGAATGCCTCCCGCATCATTGGCGAATATTTGGCCGGAAATTGGTCCATGGCAGCGGAAGACATGATCCAGTCTCAACCAACCCAGAAAGCTGTCTTGAACAGTACTCGTGTCGATCCTGTGACTTTGGGTCAATTCACCGATTGGATATATTCTGCTTTTTCCTTCTTCAAAGAGTTGGTGGGGGTAGGCATTTTTGGTGCAATGTGTTGCTTCGGTATGTTCCTCTGTTTGTGGTTTCTCTGTCGCCTTAAGGCCCGCAGTGCTCACGAAAAGGCTATGATCATACAAGCTCTTGCAGCTTTAGAAAATGGCAACTCACCTCAAGTCTGGCTTGCGCATCTTAAAGAGTAAACCTTTGACATGGTCGTTACACCCCAAGTTATTATAACATTGCACTGGGATCAACATGACTTTCCTTGTTATTCTCTTAGTGTTGGAAAGCCCTTGCACTCTGCTAGTCTTACTGTCATTGCACGCAGATGGGTTTCCACACTAGTGCTTTTCTATCGCCTTAAAGTCCGTGCCTTTCTTTCAGGGTGCTGTCAACTTGTTTGTCATTATAAACAGCCACAGTTCAGCCTCAGCTATCCCCCTTCGTCCACCATCGTCACGATACAGGATGCGAGGCAAGGCACTGCACTTGAGTGATCCTTGACGTGTACCTCAAGGAGAGCATGTCCTATTGCATGCGGGTTAGATGCGTCCACGCCCCGCCCTACGAAAAAAGGCGTCGGCTGATATGGCCTCGGATCTGGGGAAGGGCCCTCCTTAGGACTGAGCCATACTATGCAGCCACTTCTGCACAGTGGGATAGGACCTCTACTCTCGCCTGTATTGTTTTAAGAAAACAGAAAGGGGGAACTGTGGTGAGCCGCTTCTGCCATTTCTGCAGACTATGGTCGCCATTACAAGATGGCGCTGGCTCCGCTGTGGTCTGTGACAAACAACTCCTTATTTGGGAGAGTTGGCGCATGGTTTTTCACCACCCTATGAGAAAGCTCCACGTGGCAGCTTTGCATTGGGGCTTTAGATGCTTTATTAAGGCTGGGAGGGGCATCTGAGAGAGAGAAGAAGAAATATCAAGGGCCTGAATAAACTGCTGAAAGAAGATTCCTGAGTTGCGTCTTCCTTGCGGGCAAGGGGTCACGACATAAAGAAACAATAGAACTCAAAAATACAATCAATAACCTAGACTTAACCAACAAATATAGAATATATCAACCATCATCACGTGGATACATGTGCTTCTCAGCAACACATGGATCCTACTCACAGATATACCATATATTATGTCATAGGGCGACTCTTAGTAAATATAAAGGTGTGGAGATAATGCCATGCATCTTATCTGATCATGATGGAGTGAAACTGGAAATCAATGATAAAAGAAGGAAGGAAAAATCCTGCATCACCTGAAAAATGAACAATATGTTACTGAATGATCAATAGGTTACAGAATATATAAAGGAGGAAATAAAAAAAAAATTCTTAGAGATAAACGACAATACAGACACAACATATCAGAATCTATGGGACACAATGGAAGCAGTTTTAAGAGGGAAATTAATTTCCTGGAGTTCATTCCTCAAAAAAAGAAAAAAAACAACAACAAATAATTGAACTCACACTTCATCTCAAAACCCTAGAAAAGGAAGAGCAAAACAACAGCAAATGTATTAGAAGACAAGAAATAATTAAAATCAGAGCAGAAATCAATGAAATTGAAACAAACAGTCAAACAAAAAACCATTGAAAAAATTGATAAAACTAAAAGTTGGTTCTTTGAAAAAATAAATAAGATTGACAGACCCTTAGCTATGCTAACGAAGAGAAGAAGAGAGAGAACTCAAATTACTAACATATGGGATGAAAAAGGCAATATCACAACTGACACTACAGAAATACAGATTATAATTAAAAAGTATTTTAAAACCCTGTATTCCAATAAAATAGAAGATAGTGAAGATATCGATAAATTTCTTAAGTCATATGATCTGCCCAGATTGATTCAGGAAGAGACACACAATATAAACAGACCAATAACAAAGGAGGAAATAGAAGAAGCCATCAAAAGACTACCAACCAAGAAAAGCCCTGGACCGGATGGGTATACAGCGGAGTTTTAAAAAACCTTCAAAGAAGAATTAATACCAATACTTTTCAAGCTATTTCAAGAAATAGAAAAAGATGGAGCTCTTCCAAATACATTCTATGAGGCCAACATCACCCTGATCCCGAAACCAGACAAAGACACTTCAAAGAAAGAAAACTACAGACCAATATCTCTAATGAACTTAGATGCAAAAATTCTCAATAAAATCCTGGCAAATTAAATACAAAAGCATATCAAAAAAATTGTGCAACATGACCAAGTAGGATTCACTCCTGGGATGCAAGGTTGGTTCAATATACAGAAATCAATAAATGTTATTCACCACATCAATAGACTTAAAAATAAGAACCATATGATCATTTCAATAAATGCAAAAAAAGCATTCGACAAAGTACAGCATCCCTTTATGTTCAAAACACTAGAAAAACTAGGTATAAGAGGAACTTACCTCAACATTGTAAAAGCTATATATGCTAAGCCTCAGGCTAGCATCATTCTAAATGGAGAGAAACTGAATGCATTCCCTCTAAAATCTGGAACAAGACAGGGATGCTCTCTCTCACCACTTCTATTCAATTTAGTTCTTGAAATACTTGCCAGAGCAATTACACAGACAAAAGAAATTAAAGGCATAAAAATAGAAAAAGAAGAACTTAAATTATCACTATTTGCGGTCGATATGATTCTATACCTAGAAGATCCAAAAGGGTCTACAAAAAAAATACTAGAACTAATAAATGAATTCAGCAAAGTGGCAGGATATAAAATCAACACACATAAATCAAAGGCATTCCTGTATATCAGCAACAAATCTTCTGAAATTGAAATGAGGACAACCACCCCATTCACAATATCCTCAAAAAAAAAAATACTTGGGAATCAACCTAAAAAAAGAGGTGAAAGATGTATACAATGAAAACTACAGAACCCTAAAGAGAGAAATAGAAGAAGATCTTAGAAGATGGAAAAATATACCCTGTTCATGGATAGGCAGAAGTAACATCATCAAAATGGTGATATTACCCAAAGTTCCCTACAGGTTTAATGCAATGCCAATCAAAATCCCATTGGCATTTCTTGTAGAAATAGTTAAAGCAATCATGAAATTCATTTGGAAAAAAAAAAAGACCCAGAATAGCAAAAGCAATTCTAAGCAGGAAGTGTGAATCTGCAGGTATAACAATACCAGATTTCAAACTATACTACAGAGCAATAGTAACAAAAACAGCATGGTACTGGTACTGAAACAGGCAGGTGGACCAATGGTACAGAATAGAGGACACAGAGACCAATCCATAAAATTACAACTTTCTTATATTTGATAAAGGGGCTAAAAGCATGCAATGGAGGAAGTATAGCATCTTCAACACATGGTGCTGGGAAAACTTTAAATCCATATGCAACAGAATGAAGCTGAACCCCTTTCTCTCGCCATGCACAAAAGTTAACTCAAAATGGATCAAAGAGCTTGATATCAAATCAGAGACTCTGCATCTGATAGAAGAAAAAGTTGGCTCCGATCTACATATTGTGGGGTCGGGCTCCAAATTCCTTAATAGGACACCCATAGCTCAAGAGTTAATAACTAGAATCAACAAATGGGACTTACTTAAACTAAAAAGTTTT
>NW_026692124.1:0-80312 GCF_021218885.2 Marmota monax | reverse complement strand
CCATTACTATTCTTATTACACATATATACTACAATTTTTCATATCTCTGTTTGTATATAAAGTATTTTGACACCCAATTCGTGTCTTCATACATGTACTTTGGATCAATCAGTGGATTTTTAAGAGATCCATATGGAAACATTTAATGTAGAAATAACATGATATCTGGGATTTTCTGCAAATAATTTAGAAAATAAAAAGATAAGCAAAAACGACAAAATATAAAATTTTGTATTTTAAAATATGACTCACAATCATACAAATATTTTATACTATCTATAAACAATACATAAAATTTATACATAAAATTAAATTTAAAATGTAAGGAACTTGAGGCTACCATTTCACAGCCTTTCATTCACTTTTTTTAAATAATTTTTTAATTTGTTTTAATTAGTTTCACATGACAGTACAATAAGTCTTGCTATTATATTTTATTCATCTTTCTTTCCACTGTTTACTTTAAAAAGCTTTTTAACACTAATATTTTATATGTCCTTATTTAATACTGTTAGTATTTTATCTTTCATGAAATAGAAAGTTATAATTCATTTTCATATGCTGTTTCTTCCTTATTGTTTCATTTTCCTTTGTTTATTCTCCAATGAGAATATAAATAAAGCTCCTCAATCTACTCTCTTTTCTATCTTAACCACTCTTCAGTAATAATCATCTCTTTACATGTTCTTGAGAAAATACTGGCTCATCTTCCAGTTACTGGGTCTGTACTTCATAACTTTTTTTTTTATAATACAGATTTCCTTCCAGCTAGTGAATTTTTAACTTTAATGGGTATAGCTTTTTTAATTATAGACATTATATATTTTAATTGGTATCTGACTTTGAAATGTATTTTGTTCCCTTCTCTTTAAATGATTTTCAATTCTACAACTTCTACCTTTAAAGAGTTGATTCAAAATTATCACTTGAATGTACTATCTGACATCTTCTGAAGATCTGATTTTGGTTACTGTTGCTCCTTTTCAGTTAATTTTTCATGCATTTTGTAGGTGTATGTTACATGTAATTAGAGCATGTAACTAGAGGCCATACATGTTCAATGAGGCTTAGCCTGTGCATAACATGACAGGACAGGGTAGAAGGTCTTCCTTCCTTTAGGACTTTCATTTCCTTCTTCCAAATACTGGACCATATTATTTAATACCCTGCATTGACATTGCTGACATCACAGTGGTAAAGAAAATTTGATCATAACCTTGGAGTGAATATTTAGCATGAACCTGGAATGAAAGACAAACACAATTTCAATCTGCCTGCACATAACCTCAGTGTGTGGTTCAACTTTCCTTTTATATCCTTACTTCCTATGCTGGCTTTGATATTTCCCCAATAGTAGTTTTCTCTGAACTCAGGAATTCACTAAAAACAAAATGCTTTCAATTTATACTGTATGTATTATATATCTCTTTATAAATTATATAGATGATGAGGTTTTTCAGAATGTCTTATTTTCCTTGTGAACTGAAAGGGATGTCCTAATCTTTTGGTTTTTGAACTCTCCATAAACTAGAGTCAAAAGACTAGCAGTACATTTCATGAACTTTTCCTGAATGTTTCTACTTTCTCGTGTAACAAAGAAGACAGACAAATTAAAGAAACATCCTGGGTAGGGGCTCAGACACAGTTTAAGCCTCCTCCTTGGATTGCCTCTATCTGAAAGTTTCCTAGTATTTGTGTTCCAGACATTATCACAATGTCACTGTGAACCACAGAGAGAATAAGTTATGCTATTTCTTCTACAACTTGGCTTTTGCTTTCTGATATTGAATAAAAGACAGAACTCTTTCTGAAGTTTGACAGGAGTATCATTATCACATATTGGGCATTATCTTTGCTCCATCTCACAAAGATGAGACTTCACATTTATAGGTCCTGCAGTGTAAACAAAGTTTAATTTTTAAACATAGATGCTGTCTTTAATTGACCCATGAGATGTCATAAACAAATATTTTCTTAACTATATTTTATTGAATATTAATATTGGAAGATTTTAATAGTATTCTTAGAGAAAAAAATTCTGTTTCAATTTTTTGGTAAAACGCTAAGTTAAATAAAAATGTAACCAGTGTACATTAATGAGCTGTGTATTAACAGTACATGAATAAACAAGGATGATAGTAGTTATCTTGTGAGGTCCACACTCTTAACTGTACTTCTCAGATAATGACTAAACTTGCCTTTTTCTCTTTTCCTTAATCTTTAAATTCTTATTTGGGTTAATTGTTTCAAAAGAAAATATATAAGAATGTGATGCTATTTTGTATCAATTACTGTGCTGATATTTATTAGTATGAATTTTAAATAGAATACCTAGGGTTGTCATGTGGATGGTCTATGCTTAAATTAAGAATGAATATAAAGCATTTAAAAAAACATATTGAAAGTATGCAGAGAAGTTACAGTTAGCAGAACCATAGCAACTGGCAATGCTTAATATATGGTATAAGGAATACCATATATTCCCCAGTCACATATGCAATGCTATAAAATCCCTAGATTGTATTTCTTTTCTATGTAAGCCTCAGAATCATGTATAAACAATTACATTGAACAGCATTAAAATTTTAACTGTTCTATCATTTATACTTTAAGATTACTGAAAGTCATGTATTTTTAATGGCAGATTTTGTAGATGACATACATTAGAAGACAAGTCACATGAGGCCAATTAGGGGAGCATATGTGTCAGAGTATACAGAGTGGATTGATGCCAATATATACAATCAGGAGCCAAAAGAATATTCACTACTCTTCAGGAACTCAACAATTTTGTCCTAAAACAGGATAGTTTACAAAGGCACTACTAAAAAAAAGCAGTGAATGATGCCACATTAGAACAGCTAGGTAAATTTGTTCAGCTGCTGCTGCTGCGAAAAGCTACAATTGGAGTGTTTGTGTGTTAAAGGGCAAGCAAATGCATCTGCTCAGAATGCCACCAAGAAGACTGTGGGCACTCAGAGCAGATGCAATTATGACACCAACTTGCCCTCATTCCTCCTTGAAATGGTAACAACTTATGGCTATTGGACTGTGTTTGTTTTTGGTCTTGCAAGTAGAAAGCTGCTTCTAAATCGTATCTGTAGGTGGGGGAAAATGCTGACTGAGAAAGGAGACCCAAGGATAATGGAAATTTCATGGCTGCAAACCATGGAGATTGCCTTTTGAATAAACCTATCAGTCTTATATAATAGGTAAAATCATTTCCAGGGACCCACTCCCTAAATGTTTCTTAGGCATCAGAACTAAACCTGATAACTCTTGTTCATTTTCAAAGAATGGGAAATGCTTCTTACAATCTCTAAGAAGTAATATACATATTTTCAGCTGAAAACCACAAATGGGTGCAGGAAGTATCTATTTCTGCATCTCACTATTTCTCTAGTCATTTGCTTCTGATATTATTGAAATTGAAGAATTTATTTCTGCTGAATTTGAGGTTAATGTTGCTGTGAAATAAAAGGATATTGGAAGTGTGACACCTCCAACACCAAATCGAACCATATATTTTGTAATAATATAAGAATCGGGATGAAAGCTTAACTTTCTGTGGGATTGATGAGATACAGAATTGCATCAAGTCTAGATGCACAGGTTTGTCTCTTAAAACAGTAAGTTTTTAATCAAGTGTCTATACTCCAATGCATGATGTTCTTGATAGAAAAGGTACAATGTGACTAAAACAAAGACTCTACCACAGGAAGCTTATGTTATAGTGTTGTATATGTTATAAAAAGAAAGGCTTTTATTAATAATAAAGAATACAGTTTTATTCAGCTCAAAGTTATGGAAGATGGGATTTCCAAGTGCAAGTAGCCACATCTGGTGAGTACATTCTGCTGGTGAGGATTCTCTGCAGAGTCCTTATGTGGTGCAGGGCATCATATTTCAGGAGACACAAGAATTAGAAATCTGAACCAAAGGAAAGTCAGAACCACTAGTTGGAAGGAGACTCTATCTGTGAATGACAATGAAGATCAAAGCATAGACAGGCTGTCCTAGGAAAGAATTGAAATAAGATGATTTTAAGTAAGGTGGTTACAGAAAGAATTTTTATCTAATGCATTTGAGAGAAGACTTGAGGGAGGTGAAGGAATTATTCATTTAGATACATGAAAGAATGGATTTTTTTCAAACTGAAAGCCAATGAGAAGAGCCTCAAGAAGACGAATGTTTGCATAAGTAACATGAATAAGTCAGTAAGGAAAAATGAAGTGAGGACACACATTATTTGAAATCTTGCAAGTAAAGCCAACATGATTTCTAATACACTGGGTATGGAGTTGAAAAGCATCAAGGATGACTAATATTTTCTTTGTCGTAGATACATGGGTATGTCACTTAGGTGGAAAAGACTGCACATAAGAGAGTACTTTGATCTGATAAGTGGATGCTAATCCATATGGCGGGGGGTGGTCATGGGAAGAGCAGAGGAACTTTGGGTAAAGGGGAAGGGGAGGTTGGGGAGGAGACATAGGGGCAGGAAAGATGGTGGAATGAGATGGTCATCCTTATCCAAGGTACATGTATGACTGCAAATATGGTGCAATGCTATATCATGTACAACCAGAGAAATGAAAAATTGTGCTGCAATTGTGTACGATGAATCAAAATTCATTCTGCTGTCACATATACCTAACTAAAATTAATTAATTAATTAATTAAAAAGTTCTTTGAGGAAGTGGGCTGTGAGAAAGGAGGAGTGTGAGTTAGAATTGCTGATATGAAACAATAATAAATATTCAAGTTGAGATACTAAGAAAACAAGAAAATAAACATGTAGATGGAATTCAGAAGACCTCTTTTTGAGTCATCAGCATTAGGTATTTGTAAAGAAAAGGAAATGTGTACAATTCTATAAAAGTGAGTATAGGTTAAAAAAAAAAGTACCTCTTAAGACTCACCTGTAGGCATTCAGTGATGAGCAAAGCAAACTCTAAAATGGACAGTGAGGTAGAGATAGACAAGAGAGAAAATGGGAGGGGGGAGAGATAAAGAGAATTGTGTCTCAAAAACGTGACATAGTTTCCACAAGAGTCGTATTGGTTTTTCATAGTAGCTGGAACAAATTACTGTAAGCAGTAGTTTAAAACAGCACATATTTATATGTCACAGTTCCGCATGTCCAAAGTAGAAATCAAGACAGGAGAAGAGCTATGTTCACTTGGAGAGCTCTCAGGGTGATTCTTTTTCCTTGCTTAAACTGGTTTCGAAAGCTGCTCTCTTTCCTTGCCTAAGGCTCCTTTCCTTCCTCATGCCATGAGAGGTTACTTGAATTGTTCTTATGCTGCATAGCTCTGACACTGACCCTTCTTCTACCCTTTGCTTCCCCTATTGTTGGGCTCACACAGGTGATCTGATATAATCTCCCTAGTTTAAGATATTTGATTATCAGTCTTAATTTTTTTTTCCATATAGCATAGCATCTTTACAAATTCTGGCGATGAGGATATTGCCATCTGTGGGGTTGTATTTCTTTTTTTCCACCTATTATAGAAACAGGGAATCAATGTAAAGGTAAACCTTGATGATAGGAAATATGTGCATCTTTAGTGATTTTCACAAGCAATGTTTCTCTGAAATAGTTTGTGTAAACTTGAGTGAAATTTATTCGCAAGAGAACAGAAAGAAGCGATTTAGGTAAAATAACCATAGACAGGTCTTTGAAGGGTTTGCTAATGGGAAATGGAGATTGGAGTAGGAGTTGGAGAAGTGTATGGGTTTCAGGATGTTTTATTCTTGAGAAGGGAGGCACAATGCTATGTTATGAACTGATAAAATAAATAATTACACAGTAAATTATTGAAGATGTAGGAGAAAGAGAAAAAACATAGAAGTAAAATCTTTGATTAGGGGAAGGATGATGGACTACAGTAAGGAGGTGGGTAGATTAGATAAAAGCTTCATCCTTTGCCCAAGGAAGGAAGGTAGAGTGCAAGGTAATGTTCTAAGTAGGTTGGCTTATCTCATAGGAATGATGATGACTATTTTCTGTTCTGTTTATTTATTTTCATTAATTATTATTATTATTATTAGTGTTATTATTGTTATTGATACCAGGAAATGAACCTAGGATGCTTAAGCACTGAGCCACGTCCTATGCCCCTTTTTAAAATTTTTAAATTTTTTTAATTTTTATTTTTTTATTGGTTGCTCAAAACATTACAATGATCTTGACATATCATACATTATATTCAAGTGGGGTATGAATTCTTATTTTTACCACGTGAACATATTGCAGGACCACATTGGTTATACATCCACATTTATACATACTTCCATACTAGTGTCTGTTGTATTCTGCTGCCTTTCCTATCACCTTCCTATACCCCCTCCCCTCCCCACTCCCATCTTCTCTCTCTACCCCATCTACTGTAATTCATTTCTCTCTCTTTTTTTTCCCTTTCCCCTCACATCCTCTTATATGTAATTTGGTATAACAATGAGGGTCTCCTTCCATTTCCATGCAATTCCCCTTCTCTCTTGCATTCCCTTCAACCTCTTGTCCCTATTTAGTGGTAGTCTTCTTCTTATGCTCTTCCTCCCTATCCCATTTTGAGTCATCCCCCTTATATCAGAGAACACATTTGGCATTTGTTTTTTAGGGATTGGCTAACTTCACTTAGCATAATCTGCTCTAATGCCATCCATTTCCCTGCAAATGCCATGATTTTGTTATTTTTTAGTGCTGAGTAATATTCCATTATGTACAAATGCCACATTTTTTTTATCCATTCATCTATTGACGGGCATCTAGGTTGGTTCCACAATCTAGCTATTGTGAATTGTGCTGCTATGAACATTGATGTAGCTGTATCCCTATAATATACTCTTTTTAGGTCTTTGGGGAATAGTCCAAGAAGGGGGATAGCTGGGTCAAATGGTGGTTCCATTCCCAGCTTTCCAAGGAATCTCCATACTGCTTTCCAAATTGGCTGCACCAATTTGCAGTCCCACCAGCAATGTACAAGTGTACCCTTTTCCCCACATCCTCGCCAGCACTTGTTGTTGTTTGACTTCATAATGGCTGCCAATCTTACTGGAGTGAGATGGTATCTTAGGGTGGTTTTAATTTGCATTTCTCTGATTGCTAGAGATGGTGAGCATTTTTTCGTGTATTTGTTGAAAAATTGTATATCCTTCTCTGAGAAGTGTCTATTCAGGTCCTTGGCCCATTTGTTGATTGGGTTATTTGTTTTTTTATTGTTTTTTTTTTTTTGAGTTCTTTGTATACTCTGGATATTAGTTCTATGTATACTATATCTGAAGTGTGAGGAGTAAAAATTTGTTCCCAGGATGTAGGCTCCCTATTTACCTCTCTTAATTTTTATGTTTTGAGACAGGGTCTTGCTAAGTTGCTTAGCACCTCGCTAAGTTGCTGAGGCTGGCTTTGAATTCACAATCCTCCTGCCACAGCCTCCCGAGCCACTGGGATTATATGCATGTGCCACCATGTCTAGCTTGTTGTGTTTATTTTCTAGAGACATGATCCTTATTATATCACTGATCAGCATAGAATGAGGATGGGAAAGAAACATTTAATATTTGCATATAAAATCATCATCTTCAATAATATTACCAAATATTTTTACATTGTGGTATACATAGATAATGACTTTTAGACAAAATATTGGAATATACTTGTAAGACTTCTCAGAGATTGAGGTGACTGGGAGAAATAAAAGGTTATACAGAGTTCTAAGTTACTACATATATCACCTAACTTTGCTGTATGTGGTGTAGCAAATGTTTTAAATCCTCTTCATATCTGTATACCATCTGTGGTACAACAGTGCATGGTATCACAATGGTTGGGAAATTCTGTAACAGAAAAATGGAAGAATAAATACATTAGGGAAAGTGTTGCTATTTACAAGCAGTTCTAAGTACAGGTCTGTTTACCCAACATATCCAAATGTGTAGTGACAAAAAAGAATAAGCAAAGTACACACTAATTAAGGTTGAGAGAAGTGAAAAGAAAGGAACCAAATTAATATAGAACTTTGGATGAAAAATGACGTCTGAGGAACAGTGAGGAGTGTTGCAGAGGTGAAGGAATCAAAAGAATACTATCATAATACCACAGTTCTGTTAAATCATTGCTTGTGTAAGAAATAAAGATGAGATTACAGCACAATTAAAGCTGTGATGGTTGTAATTATTGGTACTGGAAAGTTTTAGAGAATAATTAAAAATGGTGGCTGACATCTCACATGGACAAGGTCATTGGAGAAGAGGAGAACATGAAAAGTTGTAAGAATTATAATCAAGATTTATGACAAGTGTAGTGTTGAAGTGAGAGGGAAGGACCAGGAGGTAGAATTTCTAATCATAGATACCAAATGTGTCCTCAGGGCACCTGATCTGTCTTTCCCTTCTTTGCTGACTTCTCCCTATTCTACTGCTTTGCCTCCTACCTTTTCCTCTTGTCTCAAATGGATAATACCTCAGATGGAAGATATCTGTCACATTCTAGATGGAAACCACTCTTTCTAATTTTGTGAAAAGTTTAAAGCAATTAGAAGAGGAAGTCTGCTGTCCCTCCAGCAGATACACACACTTACTAGTCGCTGCCTTCTTTTCTTGCATTTCAATTCATTGAGATGAACTTTGCAGTTCCCACTTAAAATCAGTCTCAATAGTATTCTATATCCAAACCTTTGTTTTTGTATTTAATAATGTTGCTATAGCAGCACCATTTCTCTGTTTCTATTGGATTATCTGAGATCCAATGTTTTCTAAATATTTGTTCCTATAAAAGTAAAATAAGAATATTTGATACTATTTCCTCTTACAACAATAAACTGGTTTTGCTTTCTTCTACAAATAATCTCTTTCTAATAGCATTCTACGTTCACTTTTTGCAATTTCTTTTCTCTCATTTCCTTTTTATTTCATCTTATTTTGTTGCACTATAATTTACTGTTTACACACTGTGGTATAAATAATGTATATATAACAGAGTAGAAAGATTTAAAGTTACACTTTGATGAATCTAAACATGCAGATTCAAGTTACCCACAAGTCTATAACAAAAATTCACGTCACTATAGAAATTTTCCTAATGTCCAGTTTCAGTCAACCCATCCACCCCCTCAGAGCCCAACTACTGTTTGTTGGGTAACCATGTTATTACCAATGTAATGGGAGGCAAAGATGGAAAATATCTGTCAGGACTAGATGATGAAAATATTTGAATCTATAAGGATTTTCCATGTATTAAATCAACAGGCATATATTTTGTACTCTATGATCAAGTTAAGAGACTCTTCAAAAAACCAATTTACCCATTTTTATATGCTCGCTTACTTAGAAATACCTGTTGTACATGATGTTGGCCTAATAAATAGGCCCATCTAATAGAGTGATATTACTCGGCCTGAAAATTTTGAATTTGGAAACTGAGTATTGTTTGGGTTTTTATTCTGAAAACTTTGGCAAATAACCATCATATTTGTTTCTTGTTTGTTTTCCTGTAAACAAAACCAATGTTGGAAGATCAAGGGGCCGAAGCTCAAGGTGTGCTCCTTTCCCAGGTTCTGTTCAAGTGCACTATTCATCCTTCCTCGAATGGCTCTTCTCTTTTTCTTTCCTAAGTCCTACATGAAAATTCTGACTATGTCTTTCAAAGTTCACTCTAATTCTGATATAAAACTTTTGTTTATTTGATGTCACTTGATGTTCCACTTGGTAGATATCCTGTAAATGTAACTAATCTAAATTGCATGCCTTTGGGAAAATGTTTTCAACATTGGATTATTAGTTTGCACATATGTAATTATATTTATTAACTATTATATTCTATTTTCCTAATTAAAACTCTTCCTATAGTTGATCTTTTCTTCAGGTTTATTTGGGGATCTTTCAATCTATCTGTCTCTCAAAATGTCCATTAAGTGTGTCCAAGGCTAACTGCAACCTTTGAATAATTCTGTGTTAACTCTGGCCTCTGCTCAGAGCCACCCAGTCCTGAGGTTCTAGATTTGTTTCAACAGTTTATCTGACCCTGCTTTTTATTTTCTGGGACTATTTACTGTTTACTTACAGTGCTATTAATTATTTCTAGCTCAGTTTCCATAATATTTTTATTATTCTATTTACTTATATTTTTGGTACTGGGTATTGTACACATGGCCACTTTACCAATGTACGGATCTCCAGCCTTTTCTATAGTTTTAATTTTGATACAGGGTCTCACTAAAATCACTCAGGTTGGCCTTAAATGTGTGATTCTCCTGATGCAGCCTCCTGAGTCCCTGGCATTATAGGCATGTGCCACCAGGCCCAATTGTGCTTTTGTTATTTTGTTTTTTTAAAATTAGTCTTTATTTAAGAAGCTGATGAGAAAATAATAATATCAAACTAAGTAAAATTTCTTAAAAAGTGAAAATATGATTAGAAGAAGAATAACTTGTTTTTTTTGTTGTTGTTTTCTTTTTACATCCAAGTACTAGACTAAGTTTGAAGGAATGCCCTTTGTTTCTTGGTTGTCCATCGACATTGTTGCAGAAGCCTGAAACACTGTACACCTTCTGGAGATGAAGTAGGGACACAGAATACTATTGATACCAAAAACATTGATCTATTAACTTATTGTCCCCTGACTCTTCCCAGACTGCTAAATTAAATTCCTTCATCTGCCTTTTATACAATCCAAGTATTTATCTACGCAGATCTTAAGCATGATTCTGTAAATCTGTTACTTCCCAGCTAGAGTGGAGCATCCGTTTAAAAGGGCTTTCAACTCAGCCTTCCTGAATGTGTACTCCAGGTTTGCCAGTGGGAATATCTCCTCTGGTAAGCTGCTCAAACTCTCCTTTCTGGAGAGATTATTATAACTGACCTGGCAGGATATAGGGGATATTACTCTAAAAACATGAGTAAATCCCTTCCATCAAGCCCTGCTTCTTTGTAAGCACTAAGTGTCAGGTGCTGTTACGAAGTTGGGAAGGCAGGGTGCCCTCCACAGTTTCTGTATCTCTAAGTTCTACTTTCTTTGCATCATGTTCCCAGCATCATCAAAAAGCTTAACTTATTTGGGTGTGTCACTGCCTTGCTCTTTTTAACCAGAGTGTTGTTATTCCCTTATCATTTCCCAAATAGAAACCAAATCATAATTCTCTTGATAACCAGAGTGGAAGGAGCCCACTATCTTATTACAGCAGAATATCCATGAAAGAGAGAAGCCAAGAATTCAGATTATACATATGGGAACTCTTCTAAAATGTTTGCAGAGTATTTCAGATACAAAACAATGAATAAACAGGGACACTTGAAATAAAAATCCTGTCAGATCCCTGAGGGCTCCCTAAGTTTCTTCAGATTCCACATTCAGAAAATAATTTCTAAGGAGACATCTTCAAAGAGGGCAGCTTCACATGCCAGATTTTGTCTGCCCCTATCGGAAAGGCTGCTTACCCTCGGGTGGGAGATAGACAGTTCCTATCATGAGTTTGGTAGTCTAATCTTCATAGTAATTTCATGTGGTTTTATCTCTTTCTCTCAGAGCCCTGAGCAGCTGCACTATTCTCTCAAATAGCCCCAACTTGTTTACTACTGAGTTTCCTTTTCCTTGAGACCAAATCCCAGATAAATTACTGAACATCTGTAAATAACAGACATCATTACTAATTGTCAAGTAATTCTCACTCTTAAGTCTTAGATATACAGTGGTATTGTTCTTTTTTATCTCAGTTGGCACCACCCACTCATTTTGGCCAGTATACTGTGACCAGCTATGGCATAAGACACTTCTGGTCTACAGTTTATTCTTATAGGGTACAATACCCTTTAAAGCCCTCTCTTCCTCTGATGTGGTCATTGGCCTTATTGGGAATGATGTCTCCTCTTTCTGCTTTTATTTCTGTGTAGTGATAATGGCAGAGTGGACTTGCCAACCCACAGCAGGCACGTAATGTAAGAAATAAACTCATATTTGTTTCGAGCCACTGAGTCAATAGACTTGTGTTTTATTATGATTTCATTTTTTTTGCCCCCACCTTGAACTTTGGAATACACATTGCATCAACAATCAGATAAAGCATCCGCAATGTATTTTTAACTTATGCTATTGTAGCACCCTAGGCAAGGCTACAAATATATTTTATTTTTCTTGTGAAAATGCAGGCTATAGTAAGATTGCAAAGAAATTGGACTTAGACTTAAGTCTTCGGATTTTGGACAATGATCATTATCAGTCAGCATTTTTCACTTAACCTTTTCTGCATCCTAAAACAATTGTTTTATTCTGGATTAAACCCTGGTCTTTCCTGTTAAGATTCACAGCTGCTGTGCTGTCTTCCAGATTCTGCTAGATGTCTTGGACCCTTTATGTCTTACTTGGAGACCATGAGGAAGTCTGTTATTTCACTAAGCAATCTTAAAGTCGTAGTGAATATAGGGAATAGGTGGAGGTATTTCTAGATGAGTGCAAGATGATTTTCCCATGATGTATATCTGAGGAACTATTTTATTATGATTGAGACAAAAATAATGGATTTCACAGCATTTCCAGACTTATTTGCTTTTAAATTTTCATGAATTTTACTTAATGCCTAAGTTCACATGTTGATTTATGTTTCCTTCTTGCTCTTCAACTATATAAAAATGCAGCATGTCCAAATGACCAATGGGTTGAAGATGAAATTCCTGGTGATCGGACCTGAAACTAAACAAGAAGTGCTGGGTTGGGTTTTTCCTGATCCAAATCAGTGTATACTTTTATATACATAAACATCAGTAAGGCAATCACAACTTTAATAACTTTTACTTAATTAAGTACACAATTTAAAAAGGCAGTTTGATATTTGATTTTCAGAAATTGGAAATTTTGTTTGATTTTTTTTGATGCAAAATTTAGTGTCTAGATTTGAATTGATCAGAAGTTGTCAAACTCCAGTCACCTCACCCACCACAATCAAGAACCCTGCATATTTAAGTAAGATTAAATATGATATGCAATCTTCCCACAAGAAACCATTTTATGTGTGTGCATGAAAAAGATTCTATATGTTGTCAAATATTGTAAATATCAGTGCTATGATATGGAGACATTTCCTGTGGCTATTCAATGATGTTTCAATCATGTAGAGTGGCACTGATTGATTTTGTACCAAGAAAGTCTAGAATTAAAAGCTACAAGATTCATATTTATGGTTCTTTGTGTTCTTCCAATTAATACTATGCTTCATCTGAGATCCTACCACCTCTACACTTTTCTCTCTCTGTAAACAGTGCTATGGTTTCAATTTCAAAAGTTCATGGACAGTAGTTTCCAAACTGCCTTATCTTCTGTTTGGGACTAACTGTATTTATTTGGCGACTGTCAAAAAAGTAAAATTGATTTCTGAATCCCTTGAAAGGACACACACACACACACACACACACACAAACACACACACACACTCTATTCTATGGAGTTCTGAAATGATCTGAATGCTGTCAATCCATGCTTCATATTTAAAAACATTGGTTGAGGTACTGTCATTACTTACACTTTGGAAAAAATGTAGTTGATAAAAAGCCCCCTCCAGCAGGGTGGGGATATAGTTCAGTTGGTAGAGTGCTTGCCTCACATGCACAAGGCCTTGGGTTTCAATCCTCAGACCACAAAAAAAAAAAAAAAAGCCTCTTCCTCCACAATGAAACAGTCAAGTGATTGATATATTTATTAAAACATATGGTTTAAGAGATTTCTTACAGTCATTCTGTTTACCTCTCCTCATAGCACAATTTTTTATTTAACATGCCCAAACTTTTAAACTTGATGTTCTTTTCTTCTCCTTCCTTTACTCTGAATGCTTTCCAAAAGTTTGTTCTTAGTATCCTTCCTGGTAGAAACCATGACGGGAATATGAATAGGTAGATTTCACTCACATCTGTATTAAGGTATGTGGCTTCTGCACAGAAATCCTGTCATGTTTAATAGCTGTGTGACTTATAACTTCTTTCCTATATTACTGATATTCACAAAATATTGTCTAATAGTGCAGGGAATGTCTTACAATATGTTCTCACAATAGGACCCCCAGACTTTCCTAGTAGCATATGAGGTTCTAGGGCCAAAGACTTTTTAATTGACTGTCTTATCCCTCCCTCAACTTGAAACAAATGTACAGTCCATGTGATCAAATTGATGCTAATAAAATATTGAAAATACATTAGAGGTCATTGTGCTAACCTGCAAAAATTTCAGTCTTATTTTACAAACATGTATGTTTATTAACTGTCTTTTGATGTGCTTTGATTAGTCATCCTAATGTAAAAAAAAAAAAAAAAAGCAGCTTTTCAGTCGGACACTGAGTAGTTCTTCGGATCATGTCTGGTGGTTCCGTGGATTATAACAGCAGAGAACATGGAGGCCCAGAGGGAATGGATCCTGATGGTGTCATCGAGAGCAACTGGAATAAGATTGTTGATAACTTTGATGATATGAATTTAAAGGAATCTCTTCTTCAGGGCATCTATGCTTATGGTTTTGAGAAGCCTTCAGCTATTCAACAGAGAGCTATTATTCCCTGTATTGTGATTGCTCAAGCTCAGTCAAGTACTGGCAAGACAGCCATATTTGCTATTTCCATCCTGCAACAGTTGGAGATTGAGTTCAAGGAGACCCAAGCACTAGTATTGGCCCCCACCAGAGAACTGGCTCAACAGATCCAAAAGGTGATTCTGGCACTTGGAGACTATATGGGAGCAACTTGTCATGCCTGCTTTGGTGGAACAAATGTTCGAAATGAAATGCAAAAACTGCAGGCTGAAGCACCACGTATTGTTGTTGGTACAGGTATGTTAAACAGAAGATATCTTTCTCCAAAATGGATCAAAATGTTTGTTTTGGATGAAGCAGATGAAATGTTGAGCCGAGGGTTTAAGGATCAAATCTACGAGATTTTTCAAAAATTAAATACAAGTATTCAGGTTGTGTTGCTTTCTGCCACAATGCCAACTCGTGTGTTGGAAGTGACCAAAAAATTTATGAGAGATCCAATTCAAATTCTAGTGAAGAAGGAAGAATTGACCCTTGAAGGAATCAAACAGTTTTACATTAATGTTGAAAGAGAGGAGTGGAAGTTGGACACACTTTGTGACTTGTAAGAGACACTGACCATTACGCAGGCTGTGATTTTTCTCAATACAAGGTGCAAAGTGGACTGGCTCACTGAAAAAATGCACGCCAGGGACTTCACAGTTTCTGCTCTGCATGGTGACATGGACCAGAAAGAAAGAGATGTTATCATGAGGGAATTCTGATCTGGGTCAAGAAAAGTTCTGATTACTTCTGACTTGTTGGCTCGTGGGATTGATGTGCAACAAGTGTCTTTGGTTATAAACTATGATCTACCTACCAATCGTAAAAACTATATTCACAGGAGTCCATAGCAACAGTTGATGATGAGATGGCGCTCAGAAACGGCGTTGATGTAATTTAGGACGTGGAATCATAAGCAAAACAGCACACTTTTTGAATAAAGAGCGAAATTGGCAGAGGGGGTGGATTTGGAAGGAAAAGTGTGGTTATAAACTTTGTTACTGAAGAAGACAAGAGGATTCTTCCTGACATTGAGACTTTCTACAATACTACAGTGGAGGAAATGCCCATGAATGTGGCTGACCTTATTTAATTCCTGGGATGAGACATATTTAATGCAGTGCTCGCTGTTGCTGAATAGGCGATCACAATGTGCATTGTGCTTCTTTGGGAATATTTGAATCTTGTCCCAGTGCTCATAACTGATCAGAAATACAGATTTTGATAGCAAAGTGACCTTAGTCGTGAGCTCTTGTGAGGAAAGTCATTGGCTTTATCCTCTTTAGAGTTAGACTGTTGGGGTGGGTATAAAAGATGGGGTTTGTAAAATCTTTTTCTTAGAAATTTATTTCCTAGTTCTGTAGAAATGGTTGTATTAGATGTTCTCTATCATTTAATAATATACTTGTTCTAAAAGATATAAGTGCTATATAAAATCAGCCAATTATGTTAAACTAGCATATCTGCCTTTATTGTGTTTGTCATTAGCCTGAATAGAAACGCCTTTAAAATTGATTTTTTTTAGAAAGCATTTGAATGCATTTTGTTTGGTATTGTATTTATTCAATAAAGTATTTAATTAGTGCTAAGTGTGAACTGGACCCTGTTGCTAAGCCCCAGCAAGCAATCATATCTTAGGTAGGGTGAAACCCATAGTAAAATTGCCATATTGCACATGTCTTAATGAAGTTTGAATGTTAAATAAATTGTATATTCACTAAAAAAAAAAAAGCAAAAGTGAGGGTCAGTTTTACATCTGGACTGGGTCTGATGCTCAAGGATTAATGACCTTTAGGTTTAATAAATGCAAGTGGCAAATTTCAGTGCCCTGCTGTGAGGCTTTATCTGTCAATGGCACACCTTCCTTTATCCTCAGTTCTTTTACTAGCAATGCAAAGACCTGTCACAGCAAGGTTGTATGTGTTGAAGGGGGATGGGTGCGTAGACTGACTTCAGCTGCTAGGAGCTGCTGACTAGCTTCAAAGAATACTAAGAAGGAATTTATGCACCAGCACAGGCTTCACAGATGAATCTCTCTATACTTCCTTTTCCTTTCCAGTTTATGTGGCTAGGTAATTTATTGAGAAGAGGCTTGTAAGTAAGGATTTTATAGCACCCGGTTGGGAACTTGCTACTAATCTCCTTTGGCATGACAAGCCTATGCCAGTCTCTTTGGTTCTCCATCTTCCCTCTCTCCTCTCTCTATGTTCCCCTTCACTAAATTGATCCTTACTAAATAAAAGAACAAAACATGTTGATGAATCAAAAATGGGTTTAACTTTAATAATTTACTATGTAATTTCATGGCAAGCCGTTTAATGATGCTTAATTTTCTTAATGCTCTTAATCCTCTGTAAGAAAAATGTTGATAATGCTACACATTATTATATTTGAGGGAGGAATGTGTTCCTGCAAGTAATTGCTTAATTACTTTAGTGGATGTGTACTGCTGGCTTGATGTGCCTCTCCATCTGTTTTCTTTAATTTATTGAATTGATGCCATTTGACAAAAGAGCAAATGTAAGTCGCATGAGATAGAAAAGAGAATAGGTCACAAGCCTAAGGCTTTCCGGAATATGCAATGCATCAGAAATTTAAGTCAGCTGCTGACGTGTTAAATCTGAACTTCAGTGCTGAATTGCTGTGTTTGAATTCTGCTTCCTTTCATTCATTGTTAAATGAAATTGGTAAACCCTCGGTTTTCTCAATTATTAAAATGGAAACAATTTTCACATATAAAATACTTTTTAGGAACTGGATAGATGAAGATGTATAGCAACCTGATTGAATCACAAACTTATTACATATATTTCTGATGGAATTATTGTAAGTAGACAAAGTGAAAGTAATTGGGACACACATTTGACATTACTTGACTTGGGTATAGTAATGACCATTGACCCAAACTTTGCTCTATTATTTTCTCTTCTGTTAATTAATGTCAAATTTAACCAATATTTTTTTTTTCTGATTTGCAAATGGAAAATGTTTTTCTATGCTAAAGGAATGGAATTAGAACCGACTCTGGTTTTGAAAACAATCACATGTGTTTTCAGCCTCACTAAACCTGTAACTGGTATTATTCCTTTTCCCTCTAAAGCTGATAACATGAATGTTCTTGTTTTGTTTGTTGTATCAGTGGTGTCCGTGTAAAGTAGGTTTGCTTTAGGCTGGATTGGCTCTGTGTACCTGTGATTAGGTTCACAAGTCTTTTTTTGGTTTCTATATGGCCTAATACTTAAGAACATGCACTTTATTTCTTGTGATACAGGAAATTGAACCTAGCACTTCCTGCATGCTAGGCAAATGCTCTACTTCTGAGATACAATCCTAGCCCCTGGATATGTACCAAGTCAACTTGGTTCAAATCCTTTCTCTGCCAAGTGAAAACTATAAATTTGAATGAGGTATTTAAGAGCTTTAAGTCACAATTACCATCTCTATATATTTGGGATAAAGAAATTAAGGTGCATTCAATATTTCAATATTGATAATAAGAAATTCCAAATGATATCTGTGTAAATAGATAGCTCAATTTGAATTACTGAAATAATGTTATAACTTGTTAATCTAAATTCTACCTCTCCATCCTCTATGGTACTTAAAATTAATCATTGAATAAATCAATTTGAAATTGTGTTTCTGCCCTTAATAATGAAATGGTTTCTAAATAACTAAAGAATGTTTCTTAATCTTACTCTGTAAGTTTATGGAATAGATGTATCCATGCAACATTTTTGAGGCTTTGTGAAGAGCCTATGATGTTGCTTGTAAAATTTTAATGAAATAAGAATAGATAAACTTTGAGAAACAAGGAATCATAGATATGCTTGTAAAATACAAAACTGACTTTCCATGACTTAAAAAAATAAAGTTAACTAATATATATAATACATATAATTATAAATTAATTATAAAGGAGGATACATATAACTATATATATATGAGAGAGAGAGAGAGAGAGAGAGAGAGAGAGAGAGAGAAAATGAATAAAGAGACAGGAGAAGGAGTGGGAGAGGAACTGAAGGGAGGAAGAGAGAAATCAGAGGAAACAGGAGGGAGGTAAGGAGGTCAGTGAAGAATTGATTCTGCCCAACCAGAATGAATCCTCTCCATCATTCACTGGAAGAAGTAATAACTTTATCAGATTCACAAGTTGTACCTGTGCCTCAGCAAAAGTAAATGACCAATTACAGGGACAAGTGCATTGTAAAATTTGTGCCACCTTAAAAAAAAAAAAAAAATCAGGTTTCACTTTTCCCCTTATGAAACTAAGTGCATTGTCTTTTTAATATTCCACAATTATAGCTCATCTCATTTTGATTAATATGAATAACCTTCCTTCACTACTTATGCCAATCAAAAATGTCATCTTTGAGCTCATGTTGAGTTTCATCTTTGCTGAGAAAGCCTTGTCCAGAGACTGCTCCCTTTGCCAAGTTCAGGCTGTTCCATTGACCACTGTTTCATCAATTCTTGTGCTACTTTTAAAAAAAAATCATATTTCTTGTCACTATTATTGCTGTTACATTGCTTTATGTAGACAGGATGTGATTTCAATGTATACATAGTTGACTGATAAATCTGATTGACATATATATATATATATATATATATATATATATATATATACTTACTACTAACTGATTTGCAAACAGTAACAATTGTATGTACCTTTTTGTTTGATTGTTTTTCTTCTTTAATTTTTCACACTGCTAGGGATAGAATAGAGGGCCTTGTACATGCTAGACAAGTACACGTACATGCTAACAAGTCTTTGTTAACAAAGACTAATTCTAATTACACGATTATAAATATTAACTCAAATTTTTAGGATATTAGATAGTAGAGATTCCATTAGAAGATATAGATTTATAAGAAATAAATAGGTTATTTTTTTTCCTGTATTCACATATGTCCTATTTGATCACTGGTTTAATGCCATATTCAGAACTCTTATATTTTCTCGTGTTCCAAATATATTGTTTTTATAAATGTTGAATTTAAATAATTACAATAATTGAGTTATATGGAAAGTTAGCCTTACCTTCTGCTTTTTATACAATGATTATAACAGTTTAAAACAAAGGAGAGCTGCAAACTAACTTTCATATTTAACTCATGATAGAAACTACCAAGGTGAACAAATACTAAAAATATAAGGAAAATATTTATATTGATGTTGTAATATATAAGAGAGTGACATCTATAAAGCAAATTATTAGTTTAGAAAATATAAATAAACTTTTAGGATTCTTTTGAAAACCTCTCAGATAAAAGACGACTATGTTTCACAAAAAGGAAATAGATTAAGTATGCTTTACTTAAACATGAGATGCACTTCCTTAGTGGAAGGGAAAAGAACTCGAAACTAAGTGGTTCGAAAATCATTTAAAAAAAATACTGAGAGAATCCATTCTCAAGGGATTGTCAGACCCAGAAGTTCAAAGACAAGGAATGCCAAAACAAAGAAAAATCCATAATGGTGATAATTGCATGCATCTCAAAACTACTAACATGAGCTATTAACATATAACTACTGTGACCTATAGAAGCAGCACCAAAGAGCCTGGCATAGCCACTTCTGCTATATGACAGAAAGATTCAAATAATGTAGAAATACAGAATGGACACTGGCCAAAAGGTTTCTTCATAGTCAAAGAAAAAGCTATGGTCTTATTTCAATCATATATTGAATGTTAGAAATAATGCTAAAATTCTACTCAGAGTAATAACTTAAACATTACACTTTTTCATAAGAAAATAAATATATGCAATATATTAGCTATACTCTTCATTCTAGAAATTATAAAAATGCTAGGAAAGAAGGTTCATAAAATATGAAGGAGGATATAATAATAATCAGTGATTAAAAAAGAAACAAAACCTGCCAAACTGATAAATATATTGAAGGTCAATGGATATTACAGAAACAATAATAATAATTTTTTCTTGTTATTGAAGGAAAATTAAAGAAAGAATATGGATGTATTTAGAATTATGAAGGAGAATTTGACTACAGTCAAACTTGGCAAAGAAAATTTATATTAGGTTTTAGGTAGAAATGTGTGAACATCACAGTGAAGTATATACTCTTCTAGGAAAATATGAAAAAATGTGTTAATTATAGCTTGGTTAAATGAAGAACATATTGAAAAACTATAATGTAAAAGAAAAAAGAACTTTATTTCAAGTTCTATTTTAAAACTTCAGAGATAAGACAGTGTGATATTAGCATAAAAACAGATATCAATAATGCAGAATAGAGTCTGGAAGAGACCCACATAACTATGGCTGACTGTTTTTTAACTAAGGTACACAGGAATTGAATGGACCAAGGATTTCTTTTCATCAAATGGTGCTAAACCAACTGGATACACATGTGCAGAAACATAAACTTGATCTATATTTTGTACTTGCATGCAAAAAATTGATAGCAGATCACACACTTAAACATAAAACACTATTAAACTTATGCAAGAAAGCATAAGATACAATGCTTTCTGATTTCAAGTTAGGAAAAGAGCTAACTATAAGGTGATCCACAGAAGAAAAGTAATTCGATGACTTCTCAACATAAAAAATGTATCTTCAGAGACAAAGTTAGTAGAACAAAAAAATAAGTCATACACTGGAAGAAAATATTTGCAATCACAAATCTACAAAAACTTGTTTCAAAAAAATAAATAGCTCATAAATTTCAATAATAAGATAGCAATTTAAAAATGGGCTGAATATTTGATAGTCATTTTACTCTAGAACATACACCAGTAGTAGAAAATCCCTTGGAAAAAATATTCATTATTTGTTTTTGTTTATTTAAATTTAAATGACTATGAGATGCCACTACATACATATAACATGTCTTAAGTTCAAAAGCTTAACAGTATGAAGTATTAACAAGTATGCAGAATAACTGCCATTTTTCTCACTGTAGGATGGCTGTCAAATAATATTTCCACTTTGGAAAAGAGTTTCACAATTTCTTAAAAACTAACAATCTACATGGGACATGTTGGCACACCCCTATAATCACAGTAACTAAGGAGGCTGAGGCAAGAGGATCGCAAGTTCAAGGCCAGCCTCAGCAACTTAGTAAGTCCCTAAGCAACTTAATGAGACCCTGTCTCAAATAAAAAATGACTGCAAATATCATCAGTGGTGAAGGGCCTCTGGTTTTAAACCCTAGTACCAAAATCAATCAATCAATAAAAGAAAAAGAAACTATATAGTCTATAATCCAGTCACTTCTGGGCCTTTATAACAGTGATAGAATATGTCCATTGAATTATTTATACAGTAAGTGTTCCTAAAGTTTTAAAATTAAATTTATTTTATTTATTTTTTTATAAACATTGATGAGGCTGCAACCATAAAGTATGCCAATTTAAAGTACATTGGGTCTAAACTCAAGAGTGGGGTAATTGGATCAAATTGTGGTTCCACTCCAAGTTTTCTGAGGAATCTCCATAATTCTTTCCATAGTGGTTTCATCAGCAATGTATAGACCTTTCCCCCCACATCCTTGACAAAATTTATTGTTACCTGTATTCTTGATTGTTGCCATTCTGATTGGAATGATATGAAATCACAGTGTAGTCTTAATTTGAATGTGTCTAATTAATAGTGATTATTAACATTTTTTCATAAATTTTTTATTCACCAGTGATATTGCTTATTCTTTGAAGTGTCTGTTCAATTTTTTTGCCCATTTATTTATTGGGTTATTTGTTTTATAGGTGTTAAGTTTTTTGAGTTCTTGATATATCATGGAGATTAATGCTCTGAGTTATAGGTAGTAAATTTTTTCTCCCATTCTGTAGGCTCTTTCTTCATGTACTTGATTGTTTCCTTTCTATGAAGAATCTTTTTAGTTTGATACCATCCCATTTATTCATTCTTGATTTTACTTCTTGAGCTTTAGGAGTCTTGTTGAGGAATTCAGTACCTAAGCCAATGTGATATAGAGTTAGGCCTAATTTTCCTTCTAGTAGGTACAGGACCTCTGGTTTAATACCTAGGTCCTTGAGTTGTGTTTTGTGCAGGGTGAGAAATAGGAGTCTAATTTCATTTTGTTACATATGGATTTCCAGTTCTCCCAGTGACATTTGTTAAAAAGGTTATCTTATATCCAATGAACGTTTATGCTGCCTTTGTCTAGTATGAGATAACTATATTTTTGTGGATTTATCTCTGTGTCTTCTATTCTGTATCATGATTTTCATGTCTGTTTGGAGTAATAATATGCTGATTTTGTTACTATGGCTTTGTAGTATACTTTAAAGTCTGATATTGTGATGCCTCCCTCCTGCTTCACTTTTCTCATTGAGGATTGCTTTAGCTACTCTGGGCCTCTTATTTTTTTTCCAAATAATTGTATGACTGCTTTTTCTATATCTAAAACAATGTCATTTGAACCTTAATAGGAATTGCATGAAATCTATACAGTGCTTTTGGTTTTATGGCCATTTTGACAATATTAATTCTGCCTATACAAGAACATATCTATCTCTCAATTTTCTAAGGTCTTTTTCAATGTCTTTCTTTAGTGTTCTACAGTTTCATTGTAGAGGTCTTTCACATCTTCTGTTAGATTGATTCTCAAATATCTTATTTTCTTTGAGGTTATTTTGAATGGGATAATCTTACTAATTTGTCTTTCAGTTGATTCATCACTGATATATAGGAATACAATTGATTTATGGGTTTTAATTTTATATCCTGCTACTTTTCTGAATTCATTTATGAGTTTTAGAAGTTTTCTATTGGAGTTTGTTGTGTCTTCTAAATATACAATCATTTCATAGGCAAATAGGGATAATTTGAGTTCTTCTTTTCCTAGAAATATTTCTTTAATTTCTTTCTTCTAATTGCTCTGGCTAGAGTTTCCAAGAGTATGTACAAAATTTTAAAAATTAAAAGTAAATAAATTAAAGTGTATAAAACAAAACTGAAATGTACTAATCAAACTTTCTATTTTTCCTATTCATGAAAAATACCTGGTTTCAGAAATGCTAGAAACGAGAAAGGAAAACATAAACAAGCAAACAAATATAAACATATATAAATGTCCATGAACCATCAAGGTAACAATTAAGTAGAGAAAAGAACAACAAAAAAATCTCAATGAAAAGTAAAAGAAAGATTTCCATTGGAGTTCAAAAGGTTCTCAGTTTCCCTTCTCAACAGTCAGGTGGGGCCTTCTAGAGGATGATGCTTATTCCACTGAGAGGGCTGTTGCTAGGGTGAGAGAGGTCATCTCACAGGCAGAACTCCTGGAGGTAGGGTTTAGGCTTAGGTAAATTCTGGGCCCTTCACTAGATGGTAATTGTTCTGGAGATTTTAAATCAGTGCACCTCCAGGTCCCAACATTTTCAGGTCCATGCTGGAAAACAGCACCTTAGAATCTCCCCTGGCTACCTCTTACGTGCGGGAGGAGCCAAGTCTTAGTCCACACCACCTGTGGACCCCAAGTTTCCTGGTCCTGGATTTAGTCACCAAACTCAGTCTCTCCCATGCCAGCCAGTTCAACTTCCTGGCCAGGCACATCTCTCCCAGCCAATCCTGTAAGCAAACTGATTAGAGGGGGAGGGGAGAGCTGGGTGGATTTTCATGACCAGTTGTTCCCTGTTAAACCTCTCTTCATGTTTAATTTTCCCTTGGTTTCACACCATGCACCACCCAGGAAAGCAACCTGTTTTATTCTGACATCTTGAAGAACCCCCTTTAGATGTCATTCTAAAATATTTTGCTACACTCTGAATTTTAAGGAATGCAAGTCCATTGAACATTTAATATAAAAATAAAATATATATACATATTGCATATGAGCATGTTTGTAAATTACATAATATGTAATATATTTATGTAGTTTGTATGTATATTATTTTATAATAAAAATTAAAATAGTGAAAAAGATAGTCCACATACAAAATAAAGGGAATAAAAAGCTATGAAATGTTGGCATTAAGAAATAAATCTTGATAGAGACAACTTAATAGGTATGAAATATTATAACAAGTATAAATGGCTTTTATTAACTTTTATTAAGAAGGGATAATCCCTATTGGATGAAGAAGAATCTAATATTACTTTTTGCAATATCTCCATGGTTAAAACCAAGACAAAAAAATATGAATCAAAAGAAAGCAGGGACACCAATCTGATATCAGATAATGTAGAATTAGCAATGCAAAAATAAATGGAAGTTTGGGCTGGGGATGTGGCTCAAGCGGTAGCTCGCTTGCCTGGCATGCATTCGGCCCTGGTTCGATCCTTAGCACCACATACAAACAAAGATGTGTCCGTCGAAAACTAAAAAAAAAATAAATATAAAAATTATCTCTCTCTCTTAAAAATAAATAAATGGAAGTTTGCATTTTCATCAGTTACCATTTTATTTTATTAAGTAGAGTGCACATATTATTCTATCCTGAAAGTGCAATAAATATTAAAATAAGAATTGAAATGGCGAGAAACTACAAAGTAAAAACAAACAAACAAATAAAAAAACGAGAAAGCTGTAAATGTTTGTTGGAAATTTGAGTAATAAAGTCATGTAAAACTAATTAAATAAAAATGAGGCAACTATTTAATCTCAGAAAAGGATAAAAAATCAACCTAAAATTAAAATGTAACTGGATTATTCTTATACTAATAGCATTTACTTTATAATAATTTTATGAACACTAAATATTTTGAAAAAAATTTGTTAAAAAGAAATATTGGGAGATAAATTTTATGTATGACTGGAAGGGATAGTATTGGAAAGCTGAATGTTCAACTTGCATAGTAAAATGCAATGTATAATGTCTAAGACTGAAAAAATAAAATACAAAAGAAGTGGTATAAACAAGATGTTTTTAAATATGAGCAGATTAGAAAAAGAAAACCTAAATATCTACGTATAAAATATGCAAACATGATGCATATTGTAAAAATGATATATGTATTCTACTTAATAGATTTAAAACAAATAAATTGAAAATAATTATAAAAGCAAAGGCAAAAATTAATGTTTATGCTGTTCATATCTGAGCAACATTGAATCCTAAATGCAGAAACATTAAAAAAAAAAAAACATATATACTACCACTAAGACTCTTCACTTACATTTCTGTGGATAAAGCAGACCCAAGAAAATGATACAATTAATCTGAATGATATGTTCTATGGAACTGATATTTTATATGCATGTGTACATATATATTAGTTTGTGTATGTGTAAATATATCAAATATTACGTTTGAATTCAAGGGATCTTTTTATTATGTATTCTTAAAACAATAAGAGCTGAAATGCATAAATAATACTTATCAAATGTGATACACAGCACTACAGTGTATAATATGCTGTTTTCCTTAATTTTTTATTTTAAAATTATAAATATATTCCTTTATTATTTTATTATCTTTCTGTTTGTCTTTATGTCCTTTAATATTTTAGACTTCTTTTTTTATAATTATTATCAGTAACATTTGAATTATTCTCACAGAAGATGCGAAAAATCATTCATCTTACCGAATCTTTACATTTTCATTCCCTTATCCCAAATGTATTTACATTGTTTTTCTGTATTCTTTTCATTTTGTTTCCACAAATTTTGATGATCCCAACTCTTGCTTGTGCATCTGATAGTGTGAGACACTGTGTAGCCATCTGAATGTGTAATTTTAATTTGTAATCCTGTATGTATAGAATTTGATACATTTACAAATACTCATTTTAGTTATTGATCACTTGATTGACTACAACCAATTCCCTAATATTTTCCTCAGAAATAGTTCGTAGGAACTCTATTTCTTGGAGTTATTAAATAATCAAACATAACCATTTCTATTTTTTTCTCTAAAAATCAGTGATATATTTCATATAAATTAATGAGTCAGCCTTTCTGTTATTAAAGACCCACCTAGCATTGATCACTTTTTTCTAATATTCCTTGAATTATTACATTTATTCACTAAACAAATATTTACTGAGTTTATTACATGTAATTATGTAACTGTCTTGGTTTATATAATGGTGATACAGTCATAACAAAACAAGATAATGTTTTGGAGAAAATGCCTAACAGTATACTTCTAATCTTTGAAAAAAATGTGTGTACAGTAAGTCCTCAATATAAGATTGGTTATGATATATCAATTTTCCTTTCATATTATGAATATTTTTAATTGTTGATCTCAATTCTTTTTTCCCATTTTCATTTATTTTCTTTCTTTTTTTGTTGTAATTAGTTACACATGACAGTACATTTATTTTTCTTTTTAAGTTTTGTATTTTTTTTAATTGCACATATTTATGAGTTAGAGTATGATAGATCAAATCAGAGTAATTGATGCTTTCATCTTATTTCCATTACTTTGTGTTTGGAGGCTTTGAGCCTAGTTATTCACAAAATAGTAAGAAGTTATTGTGAACTATAGTCACCCTACTGTGCTGTTGAGCAGTAGAACTTATCACTTCTCTTCAGCTCTGTTTTAGTATCCACTATCCAACCACTTTCTCTCTTCTCCCACACTTTCTAGCCTCTAGTCATTATTATTCAACACCCGGATAAACATTTTGTAGCATCCAATTTTTGTAGCAAGCAATTTTTGTCTTTTTTGGTTTGGCTTATTTCAATTAACATAACAGCCTCTATTCCATCCATTTTGCTGCAGATGAATATCATTTTAAATTGTTGTACAATATTTCTTTTTTATTTTCTTTAGTTGTAGTTGGATACAATACCTTTCTTTTATTTATTTTTATATGGTGCTGCGTATCGAAGGTGCTAGGGCCTTGAACATGCTAGGCAAGTGCTCTACCCCTGAGCCACAACCACAGCCCAGTTATATAACATTTCATTCTATGCAAGCTTCTTTCGTTGTTGCATATATTTTAATTATATCTTTAAAATTATAGTTTTCTGCAATTTATTTAGTTGTCTTGTTTCTGAGCACCATTTGGACCCTTTTGTTTATCTGACCCAGGTACATAAAATATAGGTAGACAGCAATTATAACTGAGATGGGTAGGGATAGTAGAGCTTGCTATTTATTCTCACTACATATAGTATAAAGCCTAAAGGAAACAAGACTAATATGTATAAATACATAGCACATAAATAATTTTTATAAGTAAAACATAATTTTTTTCTGAGATGCCTTCATGGCTTGAAGCTGGTCTTGTCACTGAGGCTTTGTGCTATGCTATCTTTGAACTATAGATCACATGCATGTTTTCCTTTAATAATAATTAAACTTAATAATAATTAAATAAAAGGCATAAAATAACAGCATGGGCTATATAGAGTAGTTTGGATGAATAGGTTGACTTAAGACTGATTCCAAAAAGATTTTGTAAAATGAAGCAAATCCATTACTACTGTAGTGGCATAGAATGACATGAGAGAATTACATTGTCTTCAACCATTTGTACATTTTTTGTTAATTTGCTTCTATTTGTAAATAAGCCATAGTAATGTATGTTTGAATTCCATACAGTGTGCTCAGGATGATATATCCTTCCTTTAGCTATTCCTGTTATAGTATTTATTTCTTGAATGCCTGTTTAGTTTCTCATTCCTACTATGTGTACTCTCTCATCTGTTTCTGTTGTCTTTGAGATCTATTTTAGATTGTAATTTCTTGTTGGAATTCTTGATAAAAAGTATATAAAGAGTTTTCAATAACGCTTTCCTGGTTTTCCTTCTGGTTGCTTATGGATGCTTTTCATGAGATGGGGACACATATATATTGTCTCTGCAGTCGTAATACTAGAAGATAAATAATATGTTTACTTTTTTTCCCCAAAACTTTAAATACAGTGAAAAGACTCTACCTGAATATTTTGGATTTATTTTAGTTCTTATATCTCCAAATGAAGAAAAAAGAATAAATAGATAAACAAGAAGACATAACACAGAATATTTTAAAAGGTTAGATTTTTTCTATATGATTGTATTTATCATTTATAAGAATAAAATCAGAAAAAGAAAAAAAATCTATCATTTATTTAGATTAATTAAACATGAATTTCAGAAACAGAAAATAAAATATAGGTAGCATCAGAGTCACATTTAACTCATAAACTGTAATGAGTTGTGGATGGTTTAAAATTATAAAATAAATCAGAAAATAATTTTAAAAATATAAATAAATATTGCATTTTCAGAAGGAAATACTTTTAAATATGAATAGAAATCTAACAGAAAAAAATCTCATCAAAAAAGGTAAAAAGTAGAAAGTTTATATCTGTCAAAAATGACAACAAAATTGACAATATTGATCACAGAGGAAATTTGTGCAAATTATTAAAAAAGCTCTATAATCTAATGTATGTACAAAAAACATTAACAGGCAGCAATGATGTCATGAAGACCAAAATGATTACAAAGAACCACAAGGCATTACAACTTTCCACCCTATTTAAATTATGCTTAATATTTACTGCTAAAAATACAAACTGGTATAACTTTAGAATATGATTTGATGACACTAAAATTTATAAAAATCTAAATCCCCATGAAATCTATATCTTTGATCCTGAGAATATTGTTTTTCATAAAACATTTTAAGTATTTGATTATAAAGGTAAGAAAAGAGGGAGAAAATATGCTTTGGGAATTTTAATCAATGGAAAAACTGCCAATATATTCTTTTGATATCATAGCACTCATTTACTGCAATAATGTAAGACAAAAAATAAATGACCTATGTATACAACCTAGTAACAAAATTTTATATGTTCTGTTAGGATGAATCTGTGTGTATGAACAATGAATTAGGTAAGCATTTTTAGTATTTAATTTCATTTACATTATTACATTGTTTGTTAAATATGGATATATTTATTACTCATGTATCAATATCTTTATGAATTAAATGTTCCATTAAGTTGGTTACTTTTCATAGGTTATTTTATAATTCACCTCTAAATTAGGATGGAATGGCTTCATTTAAAAAAAATAGAAGTCACTGTTTTCTTTATATTTTAAGAACAGTAAAAAATCATATTAAGATAATAAACCACATGCACTTGTATTTATCACTCAGCTTTAATAGAATTATTTCAATGCTTTGCCAAAATTTGCTTCAGCTTTTTTTTTTTTTTAATTAGCACTGTTATCTGCTTTGAAAATGCTGCTGTCCATCTATGTGTGTGTTTGTGGTCATAGAAAAATCTTTGGTTTTCACTCAGCACCTTGAGATGCAAAATGAAGGAATTTATTCAATTTTTTTAATTAAAACATTTTAATTTTTAACTCACACATAATTGTTCATATACAAGGGGTACAGAATGACATTTCAATACATGCATCCAGTGTATAATCATCAGATCAGGGTAATTGGTATATCTACAGCATTAGGCATTTATCATTTCTTTTTGTAGGAAAGAGTCAAAAGCCTCTCTATTATTTATTTTGAAATATTAATTGCTATAAAATGAAGTTATCATACTGTGCTGTAAAGCATTATCAGTAATTCCTCCTATCCATCTGCTTCCCTATGCCCATTAGCTGTTTGTTCTTTCTCCCCGTACCATTATTAGTAACTATAATTCTATTTTTTTCTCCTTTGATTTCAACAGTTTAGCTTCCATATCTAAGTGCAAATTTGTGCATGGCTTAGTTATTGTAACATAATGCCCTCTAGTCCTATCCATGTTTTTGCAAATGCCATATTTTATAATTTTTTGGCTATATAATAGTCCACCACATAGACACACACATACATCTGAATAAAGAAAACATATTTACACTATGTATTTTTTATTCCTTCATTCATTGAGGGAAAACTATTTTCTTTCCTCATCTTGGCTATTATGAATTGTTTTACAATAAACATGCAAATGCAGATGTTGTTTTAACATACCGATTTCAGCTCCTTTGCATAAATCTGAGTTGGTGGGTAACTGGATGATATGGCAGTTCTATGTCTTGGTCTTGAGAAAACTTCATACTGTTCTCCATAATGGCTGTATTAGTTAACATTCCTCCTATCAGTGTACCAGAGTTCTCCTTTCTCTGCATCCTTGTCAGAATTGATTTATTTCTCTTTCTGATAATTGTCATTCGGACCAGAATGAGAATGACATTGTTGTTCTTATTTGAAAATAGAGGGATTTTTACTTCTCTTTTCTTACTAAGTGATAGGCACCATTGGATACAACCATTCTATATCATATTTCTGAGACATTCTTTCCTGTTATTTATCCTGTTCTATCTAAATGACCAATGTAATATCTCATTGCTGCTACTCAGAGATACTGTATCCCACAACCTCCAGAGTCTCATCCCTTGATGTAAGATGAATTTTCTAGTCAGTAAAGCTGCTTACCAAATTCTGTGTTTTCTCAATTATTTTGAACATCCTATAAAGTATAATGATATTAATATTAGAAATTCTTAAAAATCAGAATAATTTAAATATATTTGTTAGATAAGCTAAGAAGCATTAAGAATTTGAAATGTTAGCCTAATTGCGAATTAAAACACTGTTCTATTACAGATTCATGGATAACAGAAATACATAAATGGTTGGTTAGATACAAAGGGCTGTATAGCAAGAAGAATACAGCTCAGAATATTTGATTTATTTTCTCTTTCCTCAAGTCCTATGAGTAAAATGCTGATGATCCTGGAGCTTATGAAAACTGTGCCTACCACTTATAGTTTGAATTCAGCAGAAAAGGAATCTACTAAAAAGGCATTGGGTAGTTCACAGAATAAAACATAAAACCTGTGTTAAGGGTCACCCCCAGTGGTTTCTGCTTCTTTATATCAACAATTTCCAATGTCAGGTACATTTAGCTGGTACATTCTTTACTTTTTTTTTTCTACACAGAAAGAAATAAAAAGTTTTGATTCTATAGTCAAAGGATGGCTTTTCCACCAACTAATATTAATTTAGAAATGAACTTTCTCATATCTAGGATTGAGTTGCAATACCAGAGAGCCAAATAATATTATAGGTGTCCACTGCATTATTTTTGGATAATAAAATGTCTGAAGTTTAATTCCAGAATTGGAATAATTTGTTTTCTCATGAGTTTTATTGCCCGTGACCTTGATTACACCATGAATATAGCAAAAGAGACTTTGCTGATGCAATTAAGGTCATAGATGTATTGACCTTGAAATATGGAGAATTTTGTATATTATTAAAATGGGACCAAGGTAATCATGAGTCCTTAAACCAAAAGAGGAAAGCACAGGATGAAGTCCGAACATTCCAGACTTAAAAAGGAATCATGTATCATTGATGTCTCAAAAATGGAAAGACTCATGAGGAAAGCACAAGGGGAAATGAATTGTGCCAGCAGGATGCTTCATCAAAGACCCCAAGCCTTAGTTGGAAACTAAATATAGGGAAACTAACTAGTTAGCCCATCCAAACCAATATGTCACATCATGCCAAGCTTCTGACCTGCAGAAATACGAGATAATAAATTTGCATTGTGTTAAGCCCCTATGTTTGTACAAAATTCTTATGGCAGCAATAGAAAATTAATACGATCTCCATGCTAGGTTTATTTAAGAATCATTCCTAAACTCTTAATATGACTGACAGCACCATTTTCTAATTGTCTCTCAGTTTCATTTACTCTCAATTCTAACTTTTCATCTCCTTTTTCATTAGTCTCATTTCTTATTATAACCAATCTAAACTAAACCTTTCTATTACAGTTTTTTTTTTGGTGTGGTGATAGTTTACTTTTTATAATTTTGAAATCAATAAATTCAGAAGAGCTTACAAAAATAAAATACAATTTGCATAACTCATCTGTTCTCACTCCCAGATTCCTTTGCTAGAGGCAAGCACTTACAACAATTATGCTTTAAGAGATCACATGGTGTTTATCCCATAAATATAAATAGCATGCTCATACTGGCAATCTTGATTATCATTTTTAAATTTTCTTTCAGATCATAAATGAAAGTTGAAGTCTTATTTCAGTATATCCGTCTCCAGTTTTGCAAATCATTGACAGTTTTTTAGCCATTTATTTTTTCTACGATTCTACCTTTTTAAATTGAAATTACATAATGCCATATCTCTAGTTCTCTTCGCTTCAAGCATTATCTCATGGCCACTTTATAGTGTAAGCTATGGATACTTAAGCTCTTCAAATTTCTCAGCCTCTCTTTCAATTCTATCAAAACATTTCAAATTTTTATTTATTTTCAACCTTTTTTACATGATAGAATTTAAAAATACCTCCTTTCTGTATTTACCTATACTAAATTCTTCTGTGTTTTTCTAGGTTGAATACAAATGATGAAGTGAAAAGAAACAGAACTTTATCATTCAGTGTGTAAAAACATAATAGCTTGTATAATAAACCAAAATTTATTAAGGGAACTTATAAGCAAAGAAATAGTAGAGAAATAGAATGTGTTAAATAAGGCAGACCTAAAGTAGTTACTGGTGCACTATAGGAAGGGTCTTAAGAGAGTCCCTACCTCCTGCATAGCAATGTGTATGATACACCTAGGCAGCTACAGAGCCCAAGGAAATTTCTACTGAGAAAAATCAAGGACTTCTGGGGCTCAGATACAGGAATCTGTCAGAGGTATTGCACAGATCCAATTTTATTATGACCTTTCAATGACACAAAGCAAATATTATCCACCTACTCATCTAATGTGGATGTACTTTTACGTGTTCCATAAATTGATGGAATTTGTGCTGCATTAAACTTGGCTTCAAATTTGAAGGAAAAAATCTCTAATATGCACTTGTTGCTTTTATTGTACCTAGGATTTCTTTTTACTTATTTTATATCAGATATAAAATGAACATTCTTTTTATTTCTTCTGTTTTTTTTTCCCTATTATTTATACCAATATTATTACTGAGGACATTTTCAAATTTCCATCTGTCTGCATGTGTATAAATATTGCATTATTAAAAATATTGTACTATCAAAATTGCAAATATTTATACAGAATTAAATTAATGTACAGAATCAATGTACCAAATGCTGATCTCCCACAGTTATTTTGACTATTTCTCTCCCTCAATCCAGAGTTACATTGAAGCAAATCCCAGACATCATATAATTTCATCTATAAATTTTCCTTATGTATATGTAAAAACCAAAAACTTCTTGTTTTCATTTTCACTCTTTTGCAAGGCTGTCATGGTAGGAAAATTTCTTACAATTTTCATCATTCAATTCTGTTTTTTGTTCATTAATTGATATTTGACCTCTCCCATTTTCACTTCCTTTCACTTACATCTTGATTATATCCTGAAATCAATTCATTTAAAAATGTAAATAAAAAAATTTAGTTCAAGTACCTCTTATTTGAAAACATGTTTACCTTTTAGAGATTTAGTATAAAATTTGTATATTAAAGTCATCGAGCTAATAAATTTGTTACTATATTTATTCACTTTTTAACTAAACATCCAATCTTATATATATTTTTTAAATTTATTTTTTCGTTTTAGGTGGATACAGTGTCTTTATTTTTTATTTTTATGTGGTGTTGAGGATTGAACCCAGAGTCCCGTGCATGCCAGGCAAACGTGCTACCACTTGAGCCACATCCCTAGCCCAATTATATTTCTAATGCTACTCTTATTTCCTTTTTTGATTATTATTTCTTCATTCCAATTGTTATAATTTTCTCATCAACTTTGATGATATGACATTCAATAGGAAGAAGCCTTATGTAAACTTTTCTCTATCCTATTATCTTTTCCTCCTACTTGGAGATTCTATTAAAAATAAACAAAAAAACACTTCTAGAATTGCAACTTTTTTCCTTATATGTACTTATTTTCTGTAACTCTAAGTAGTTGAATGTTGCATGCCTTGTAAATTGTTCTTTATTTTTAAACTATTTTCATTTTGACTCAATATTATTATTGAGTTTATTAAAGTTTATGCTTAAGTCTTCCTATAATTATGTTTATTTAAACAATACTACTTTTTATTTCCTATGATTTTCCTAGTAGTTTCTCCTTTTTTTAAAACATTCTTATATGGACCTAATTCCTTCAGAGTCCCTAGGAAAACTATTATTTTATTTATAATATTTATAGAGTTCTCTTCCTTGAACAAAATTTTTTCTCTATTCATCTGCTAATTCTGTTTTTATGACAACTTCGTGATTTATGCTGTTGTATTTTCACTTCATATAAATGGTTGGTTTTCTCTTCATGCGTAACTATGTAGCTCTGTGATTTCAAGAACTGCTGTTTTACAGTACTGCTGCTTGTAAAACTGAAGGAGTTTGGAGTCATCCTACAGGATTATTAATAGGCTCTGCCTTAGGTTTCAACCTGAGTTCTGAGCATAGAATCCTCTATCAATGTCAGAAAGTGCAAAGTGCCTATTGATTAGACACTCAGTCTTTATGTTAAGTAATTTAATAAATATCTCCTTGACCACTATGAACATGTTACTGAAACTCTCCTAAATTTTAGATTCTGGAGTTTAAATTATTTTATGAAACACATAAGCACGTTCTAGATGAGCAATTAGCTATTTTATGTGGTCAATGAGGGAAAAATCTGATTTAAATGCCAGTGAGTTTTGTATGACTTATACAGAACTTAAATTCTGATTTTCTAATAGTCTAGAAATTGATAGTATTCACTAGTTTGGCATGCATGCTACATATCAAGCAAAAGTTTAATATATCTGGATATTTAGGAGGTTTGCTGGGTGTGACTCATTGGATTAAATAAGGATTTTAAAACAATTAGCTCAGTTGGTATTTCCTCTAATGTAACTTTAATTAGTTTTTACATTTTCTTGATTTAAATTTATAAATACTAAAAATAAGTAGAGGAGAAGAAGTTCAAATCACCTCCTTCAACAGCAGACTTTATTCATATGGCATTATATTTAATATGAAAATGGTAAATGATTTCAAAAATAATATAATTGAATTAAAAATAAAATATAAAAATTAATAACTCCACCTAGTTATTGGTGAATATATAAAGATATTGTTTTAGTCAGATTTTTTGCAACTAAGTGATTTGATCAGAACAATTTTAGGGGAGGATAAGTTTATTTAGGGACTCACAGTTTCAGAGGTCTCAATCCATAGACAGCAGACTCCATTCCTCTGGGAGGTGAGCCTGAGCATCATGGCAGAAGAGTGTGGCAGAGGGAAGCAGCTCACATGATGATCCAGAAGCAGAGAGAGAGATTTCCACTTGCTGGATATAAATATGTATCCCAAAGCCACACTGCCAATTCCCACCTCCTCCAGCCACACCTTACCCCTGTAGTTACCACTCAGTTAATCCTCCTTAGAGGATTAATTCACTGATTGGGTTAAGACTCTCACAACCCAATAATTTCTCTAAACCTTCTTGCATTGTCTCACATGTGAGCTTTTAGGGGACACCTCACATCCAAACAATAACAAATCTATAATAATGGCTAAATTAGCTTTTAAATATTTCAAATACTTATTTTAAAACACTTGAATATATTATCCAACAATAGAACAAAATATTTGTAACAATTAAGTAATTGTTATTTGAGAATAAAATGTACATTATATACATTATACATAAAAATATATTTTAGACTAAAATGGCATCAAAATTTTCTTTCAGAAAATTCTAGATCTCATCATTTTTTGCCATCATCAAATAATTGTATGGTATATAGATATTATGACAATAACATGTTAAAGATATCATATGTATACACAATGTTTACGAATTCTGTTTCAGTGATCTTTCAATTGATTTATTACATATGAGAAAACTCTTATCTGTGTATTTATTTAATACATTATAATATTCTTTTAAACAAGCACCAAAAATAGGTAGATGCATAGTGTTATGGTTTAGATAAGGTGAATTCCCCAAGTCTCATGTGTGAGGTAATGTGAGGGGTTCTGAGGAGAAATGATTTGGCTGTATCGTTAATCTGATCAATGAGTTGATTCCCTGATGGGATTAATTGGGTGCTGGCTGAAGGCAGGTGGGTTAAGGCTGGAGGAAGTGGTTCATTGGGGCTGTGGCTATGGGGTATACATTTTATATCTGGAGAGTGGAGTCTCTTTCTCTCTCTGTGCTTGCTGATCTTCATGTGAGCTTATTCCTTCTGCCACACTCGTCTGCCATGATGCCCTGCCTCACCTTGAACCCCTAGGAATGAAGTCTGCTGTCTGTAGATTGAGATCTCTGAAACCTTGAGCTCTTAAGTAAACTTTCCTCCCCCTGGTCAGATCTTTCAGTCACAGCAGCCAAAAAGATAACTAAAGCACATGGATAAGAACAAAATTCATTTTCTAGTCATCATTAGGTTCATGATTAATAAAAGTAAATAACTTATTAGTTCAGAGTCCTTTTTCTTCTAGAGATCATGATATATGGCTGTGGTTTCCAAACTTTAGTATGTGCCAAAATAAAGTGGAGGACTTGTTAAAGTGCATGTTTTTCAGTCTTCCTCCCCTACTCCCCAAGCCAGGGGTTTATGTTTCACTACTCTGGAACTTGGGAATTAATACTTCAAAGAAGTTCTCAAGGAAGCTGTGCTGTTGATCCTATTATCATTACCCTTAAAGAACTACTAGCCTATTGTTTTATGCATGTCATTAAAAAAAATGTTACTTGGGAAACTGCAGAGCCTGTAAGCACAAAGGAACATTATAGTGCACTATTATAGTCAATACGAATTTTAAAAATAGAATCCAGTGGGAATTTTTATTTTGTCATTTGAAAATAAATTTAAAGGATATTAGAATCTTTTAGTTCCAAAAGTTATGTAAAGGAGATATTTTTAATAAATAAAGTCCCAAGTTGCATAGTGAGGAATAAAGACTACATTGACTATCACTACTAATCTGCTCAACATTTGGGTAATCACTTAATAAACTTACATTTTGGTACTGACATTTTCAATAGCATATTATATCACTCATATATATCAGTATAAGAGGAGATATGTGTAAAAATACTAAGGTAGTCTCTACATGGTTTTTAAAATATATAGGTCATGGAAATATTGGCTAATGAAAGCATAAAGTTAGCACTACGAAATCGAAACAAAAGAAACAATTGAAAAAATTGACAAAACTAAAAGTTGGTTCTTTGAAAAAATAAACAAAATCGACAGACCCTTAGCCATGCTAGCGAAGAGAAGAAGAGAGAGAACTCAAATTACTAGCATACGGGATGAAAAAGGCAATATCACAACAGACACTTCAGAAATACAGAAGATAATCAAAAATTATTTTGAATCCTTATACTCCAATAAATTAGAAGATAGTGAAGGCATAGATAAATTTCTTAAGTCATATGATCTGCCCAGATTGAGTCAGGAGGATATAGACAACCTAAACAGACCAATATCAATCAAGAAAATAGAAGAAACCATCAAAAGACTACCAACTAAAAAAAGCCCAGGACCGGATGGGTATACAGCAGAATTTTACAAAACCTTTAAAGAGGAACTAACAACAACACTTTTCAAGCTACTTCAGGAAATAGAAAAAGAGGGAGAACTTCCAAATTAATTGTACGAGGCCAACATCACCCTGATACCTAAACAAGACAAAGACACTTCAAAGAAAGAAAACTTCAGACCAATATCTCTAATGAACCTAGATGCAAAAATCCTCAATAAAATTCTGGCGAATCGGATACAAAAACATATCAAAAAAATTGTGCACCATGATCAAGTAGGATTCATCCCTGGGATGCAAGGCTGGTTCAATATACGGAAATCAATAAATGTTATTCACCACATCAATAGACTTAAAAATAAGAACCATATGATCATCTCGATAGATGCGGAAAAAGCATTCGACAAAGTACAGCATCCCTTTATGTTCAAAACTCTAGAAAAACTAGGGATAACAGGAACATACCTCAATATTGTAAAAGCAATCTATGCTAAGCCTCAGGCTAGCATCATTCTGAATAGAGAAAAACTGAAGGCATTCCCTCTAAAATCTGGAACAAGACAGGGATGCCCTCTTTCACCACTTCTGTTCAACATAGTTCTCGAAACACTGGCCAGAGCAATTAGACAGACAAAATAAATTAAAGGCATAAAAATAGGAAAAGAACTTAAATTATCACTATTTGCAGATGATATGATTCCATACCTAGCAGACCCAAAAGGCTCTACAAAGAAACTATTAGAGCTAATAAATGAATTCAGCAAAGTGGCAGGATATAAAATCAACACGCATAAATCAAAGGCATTCCTGTATATCAGCGACAAATCCTCTGAAATGGAAATGAGGACAACCACTCCATTCACAATATCTTCAAAAAAAATAAAATACTTGGGAATCAACCTAACAAAAGAGGTGAAAGACTTATACAATAAAAACTACAGAACCCTAAAGAGAGAAATAGAAGAAGATCTTAGAAGATGGAAAAATATACCCTGTTCATGGATAGGCAGAACTAACATCATCAAAATGGCGACATTACCAAAAGTTCTCTATAGGTTTAATACAATGCCAATCAAAATACCAACAGCATTTCTTGTAGAAATAGAGAAAGCAATCATGAAATTCATATGGAAAAATAAAAGACCCAGAATAGCAAAAAGAGTGCTAAGCAGGAAGTGTGAATCAGGCGGTATAGCGATACCAGACTTCAAACTATACTACAGAGCAATAGTAACAAAAACAGCATGGTACTGGTACCAAAACAGGCGGGTGGACCAATGGTACAGAATAGAGGACACAGAAACCAATCCACAAAACTACAACTATCTTATATTTGATAAAGGGGCTAAAAGCATGCAATGGAGGAAGGATAGCATCTTCAACAAATGGTGCTGGGAGAACCGGAAATCCATATGCAACAAAATGAAACTGAATCTCTTTCTCTCGCCATGCACAAAAGTTAATTCAAAATGGATCAAGGAGCTTGATATCAAATCAGAGACACGCCGTCTGATAGAAGAAAAAGTTGGCTACGATCTACATACTGTGGGGTAGGCCTCCAAATTCCTCAATAGAACACCCATAGCACAAAGGTTAATAACTAGAATCAACAAATGGGACTTACTCAAACTAAAAAGTTTTTTCTCAGCTAAAGAAACAATAAGAGAGATAAATAGAGAGCCTACATCCTGGGAACAAATCTTTACTCCTCACACTTCAGATAGAGCCCTAATATCCAGAGTATACAAAGAACTCAAAAAATAAGACAATAAGAGAACAAACAACCCAATCAACAAATGGGCCAAGGACCTGAACAGACACTTCTCAGAGGAGGACATACAATCAATCAACAAGTACATGAAAAAATGCTCGCCATCTCTAGCAATCAGAGAAATGCAAATCAAAACCACCCTAAGATACCATCTCACTCCAGTAAGATTGGCAGCCATTATGAAGTCAAACAACAACAAGTGCTGGCAAGGATGTGGGGAAAAGGGTACACTTGTACATTGCTGGTGGGACTGCAAATTGGTGCGGCCAATTTGGAAAGCAGTATGGAGATTTCTTGGAAAGCTGGGAATGGAGCCACCATTTGACCCAGCTATTCCCCTTCTTGGTCTATTCCCTAAAGACCTAAAAAGAGCATGCTACAGGGACACTGCTACATCGATGTTCATAGCTGCACAATTCACAATAGCAAGACTGTGGAACCAACCTAGATGCCCTTCAATAGATGAATGGATTAAAAAAAATGTGGCATTTATACACAATGGAGTATTACTCTGTATTAAAAAATGACAAAATCATAGAATTTACAGGGAAATGGATGGCATTAGAGCAGATTATGCTAAGTGAAGCTAGCCAATCCCTAAAAAACAAATGCCAAATGTGTTCTTTGATATAAGGAGAGTAACTAAGAACAGAGTAGGGTCGAAGAGCATGAGAAGAAGATTAACATTAAACAGGGATGAGAGATGGGAGGGAAAGGGAGAGAGAAGTGAAATTACATGGAAATGGAAGGAGACCCTCAGAGTTATACAAAAGTACATACAAGAGGAAGTGAGGGGAAAGGGAAAAATGATACAAGGGGGACAAATGAATGTCAGTAGAGGGGGCAGAGAGAGAAGAGGGGAGGGGAGGGGAGGGGAGGGGGGATAGTAGAGGATAGGAAAGGCAGCAGAACACAACAGACACAAGTATGGCAATATGTAAATCAATGGATGTGTAACTGATGTTATTCTGCAATTTGTATATGGGGTAAAAATGGGAGCTCCTAACCCACTTTAATCAAAGTGTGAAATAGATATATCAAGAACTATGTAATGTTTTGAACAGCCAACAATAAAAAATTAAAAAAAAAATTAGACAATAAGAGAACAAACAGCCCAATCAACAAATGGGCCAAGGACCTGAACAGACACTTCTCAGAGGAGGACATACAATCAATCAACAAGTACATGAAAAAATGCTCACCATCTCTAGCAGTCAGAGAAATGCAAATCAAAACCACCCTAAGATACCATCTCACTCCAGTAAGATTGGCAGCCATTATGAAGTCAAACAACAACAAGTGCTGGCGAGGATGTGGGGAAAAGGGTACACTTGTACATTGCTGGTGGGACTGCAAATTGGTGCAGCCAATTTGGAAAGCAGTATGGAGATTTCTTGGAAAGCTGGGAATGGAGCCACCATTTGACCCAGCTATTCCCCTTCTTGGTCTATTCCCTAAAGACCTAAAAAGAGCATGCTACAGGGACACTGCTACATCGATGTTCATAGCAGCACAATTCACAATAGCAGGACTGTGGAACCAACCCAGATGCCCTTCAATAGATGAGTGGATTAAAAAAATGTGGCATTTATACACAATGGAGTATTACTCTGCATTAAAAAATGACAAAATCATAGAACTTGCAGGGAAATGGATGGCACTAGAGCAAATTATGCTAAGTGAAGCTAGCCAATCCCTAAAAAACAAATGCCAAATGTCTTCTTTGATATAAGGAGAGTAACTAAGAACAGAGTAGGGACGAAGAGCATGAGAAGAAGATTAACATTAAACAGAGATGAGAGGTGGGAGGGAAAGGGAGAGAAAAGGGAAATTGCATGGAAATGGAAGGAGACCCTCAGGGTTATACAAAAGAACATACAAGAGGAAATGCGGGGAAAGGGAAAAATAATACAAGGGGGAGAAATGAAGGTCAGTAGAGGGGGTAGAGAGAGAAGAGGGGAGGGGAGGGGAGGGGAGGGGGGATAGTAGAGGATAGGAAAGGTAGCAGAACACAACAGTCACTAGTATGGCAACATGTAAATCAATGGATGTGTAATTGATGTGATTCTGCAATCTGTATATGGGCTAAAAATGGGAGTTCATAACCCACTTGAAGCAAAGTGTGAAAGATGATATATCAAGAACTATGTAATGTTTTGAACAACCAACAATAAAAAAATAAATAAATAAATAAATAAAAGAGTCCATAACTTAATGCCTTTGTAAAATTAAAAAAAAAAAAAAGTTGGGAACTTACATACAAGAAAATGTTTTAAAATATATAGAGAGGAAAGGAAAAAAAATCTATAATATACAGTGTAGTAAGTCACTATAATGTGAAAATTGATTAAACTACAATTGAATTCAAAAGTAGAACATGTCAACATCTAAATCCATCTAGAATGTCCCTTCTTTCTCATTCACTGCAACCTCCATTTGTCCAAGAAACTTCTATCCTGATAATTACTAATGAGTTTCAGTGCATTTCTGGTTTTTTCTTTTCTACTTTAAATTTTTATTTCATATTTTATCTATCTATCTATCTATTTATTTATTTTTGAGAATGAAGTTATTTGAGAATTCCCTGTTTAAGTGTATTGATTACATTTTTCTATAAAGGATCAGGCTTATTTCTTACTAGGAATTAGTTTAATTTTGAATCTAGCATTTTCTACCATTCCATATCCTGATTTATTTTCACTGGTGTCTGTTAATTTAAAAATATATATTTTGCATAGTCAACTTAACCAACAATTTATTTTATGGACTTGTCCAATTAAGCAAATATCCCTAAATCCAATGTTCTGAATTTTGTCATTATTTTATAACAGCATTTTTTTATTTTCATGATTTGAAGTCTCATTCACATGGAACATGGAACTGGAATTGATCAAATTGTATATTTGCCCTTTTACATATCCACTTTTCCCTGCATTATTCCTTTAAGCAGGATCTTTCTCCAGTGACATCTATTGCCATTTTTTCAAATATCTGTAAAGTTAATAAGTTTAGGTGTTTTTCCAAGCTTTATTAGTTTATTAATTTATTCTTCCTTAATAAGAGGAACTTTAAATTAATATAGAATTTTAAAAGACTTTGTGTATTTTAGAGCAAAATCACAACTTTGAGAACAATATATTTCATCAAACAAAAATGTATTTTTTTATTTTATTTTTTGGTTCATGAGTGTGAGACTGCACCAAATGTAATTGTTTACTAAATTACAATTACACAGGAGGAAGTAGTTAAGGAGTTCTACTGTATACTAGGGTAACTATAGAAAAACTGTGCACTGCAGAGCAGCAGAGAAAGGATTTTGAAAGTTTTGCCCATAAAAATTGATAATGTTTGAGAAAATATACTGTCCTCAAAGTTTTGCCTAATTGAAACTTATAAAATGTATACATAAAAGTTTTTATTTCCCATAATATAGAACTGCTATTTGATAAAAGTTTTGTTTCTTTTTATTTAGTCAGTTATATATGGATCATCAGAGTAACCGATTAGTATGTACCAGTGAAAAATAAATGTAAAAAGATTGCTTCAAATAGATGACACATACTATTGGGAAACTTGATTGTATATTATTTTCAGTCCTAGAATCCTTGAGCACAGTATATTCTCTCAATTATGAAATACTACAATATTGCTCAATTTTTATATTAGTTCAGATAGTGCTTAAATATATCTTTCTTTGTTTTCCTAACTCCCCATCTATACATACTATAATTAATATACCTGTTTTCCCCTTTTTTGTATTTTTTTTGCTGATAAATAAAAATACAATTTCATCTTATGAATCTGATTAAATGTTGAAACTGACATGGAACTTGAAATGAATTCTTTTGTAAAGTATGTGACATTTTCCAGGTCAAATAATCTATTCTTGGTCTTTGTGGGTTGGTTTTATACATATAGAAATATTTATATTTTATATTATTTTATCTTTCCATTTTCCAAGTTCTTCTTTCTTACAGATTTGTCCATTTTATTTAACTTTTCAATCCCCTTGATATAAAGTTTTTTACCATACTGTCTTTGTATTACATCATTATATTAAAACTTTTAGAGTTTTTTTCACTTTTTAAAATTTTAATTTGTTATATGTGACAACAGAATGCATTACAATTCATATTACACATATAGAGCACATTTTTTCATATCTCTGGTTGTACAAAAGGTAAGTTTACATCCTTCGTGTCTTCACACATGTACTTAGCGTAATGATGACCATTGCATTTCACCATCTTTCCAACCCCTATACTCCCTTCCTACTTCTCCCTCCCCTTTTCCTTTTTACCCTACCTAGAGTTCATTTAATCCTCCCATTCCCAATCCCCGCAGCATATTATGAATCAGCATCTTTAAATCAGATAAATCATTTGGAATTTGTTTTTTTTGGGGGGATTGGCTAATTTCACTTAGCATTATATTCTCCAACTTCATCCATTTATCTCCAAATGCCATGATTTTATTCTCTTTTAATGCTGAATAATATTCCTCTTGATTAGCTTGCGTGAGGCACTGTGTTCAATCATCAGTACCACATAAAAATAAACAAATAAAATAAAGGCATTCTGTTCATCTACAACTACAAAAAAAATAGCTCTCAGTTTAGAGTTTTTATTGACACTTTTTTTAAAAAAAATTAACTTCTTTTTTTTTTTTTTGGAGATACATGACAGGAGTGTGTATTTTGACATTTTATATGTACAAAGAGTATAACTTATTCTAATTAGGATCCTATTCTTGTGGTTGTCCATGATGTGGAGTGTCTCTGTGGTTGTACATGATGTGGAGTATTCATGTATGAACATAGGAAAATTATGTCTGATTCATTCATGTTTTTAATATTCGTATTTTTTTTAATCTTCATTAGCTTTTTCTACTTGTTGATTGGACTAATCAAGGAAACACCATTTTCCTTTGCTGATCTCCCAAATTGTACATTTGTATTTAATTATTTCCCATAGTTATCTTTATTATTTTCCTTTTATATATTCTTTTGATTAACTCGCTGCACTGCACACAACTTCTTGAGTTATATTATTCAATCACTAATTTTCTATTTTCTCTCTTAGCATGCATGTTTTACACACACACATTCCAGGCTATATTCAATCATCAGTGTTGAAAATGTTTCCAAGTTTTCTTTTGTAGCATTGTTAGGATCATTTAGTATAATAAATTTACTCAATTCTATTGTAGTCTTCTTTTTTACCAGTAAGTTATTTATGTATTGGAGAGTTCTTCACTGAATTATTATGTCTCCAGTGATTTCTGACTGATACATTTTCCAGTTTTCTAATTATTTTTGGCAATATGTTTGCTCCAAATTATTCAGTCTACCAGAATCCACATTTATATGAAGTGCCTAAAATTTATATATTTACATAATTTATTGTAGAGATCCATAAAAAATTAAGGACAACAAATATATATTACATCAAAGACTCCTTTTGCTTAATGTTGAGAATGAAGCCATAGCTCATGGCAGATGTATAACTAAAAGGAAATTGTTCATGAAATGAAACAGTGATTTCATACAGAAGTAACTGGAAAAAGATGCCTAGAATGACAGTTGCCATTGTAGGAGCACATATTTCATTGCAAAAATTCCAAAATAATAATATTTTAGTGCAAAATCATATGGTGTGTTATAGGACAAACCCATTCACTGTAAATTAATAATTCACTTTTGCAAAGCTGTACTTTGTATCTAGCATTATATTTATGATAGCCTCTACTTAGCTAGACAGATACAAATTGCTTATTGTAAATATGTTAAATCCTAGGCTATTTCAATCAATTTTATGTCAACATGCTTAATTAGTTAACGTGACATCTAAAACTGTAAATATACCTCATATTTATGATGGTTTTAATGTTCTGTCTAAACTCTTGTATCCTCAGATTTATAGGCATGTGCTCTGTCATTTTTCATATTCATGCAAGGAAGAGAAATTATTACCAAGTTGTTCATTTGTTAGCAATAAAGCAATTCATTTATTTTCACAATTACAACAACAAATACATGCTCAAGTAAGAAAATGCATCCACATCAACCTCTTGTTGTTATATTTATGAAAATTATCACTTAACCAAATCCAAGATTTAAAGGAATTGCAGACTAAAATATGTTTGTAGTATTGAGGTATTAAAGAAGACACTGTCAGTATAGAAAATATGACCCTATCAGAGAGTTCTGTTTGAATCTCTTACAGTAGTTAGGGCTATGATATAAAATCAGCAAATATAGTAAGAATTTTGGAGAACAGTTCAGACTTTAGTGTATGGCTCAATAATAAAATGAAGATAAAAGAAAAGCATATTAAATTTTTTGGTCCTGAAATATCAAGAATAACTTATTTATTCACAGTTTGAGTATATAGAAATTACTTCGCACAGCAAACAACAAGATAAAACTAATTACATTGAAATATAAGGCCAGACAATGAGTTTTGTGCTCTTCCTCATGTTCATTATATATATATATATATATATATATATATATATATATATAAATCTATTATATATATAATAGATTTATACCTGAGTATGTCATTTTTGATGGAAGTTTAAATGCTCTGTGCTATCAATATAAAATTACAATTTTATTTCAAAATACAAAAAAGCAACTGACTTATGAGTTTTACTATTTTATCCTGAAATTTTGCTTAAAAGGCATATTAATTCCTAGATAATTATAATTTTTAATCAAATCTTTGGAATTTTTCAGAGCTGGGGATATAGCTCAGTTGGTAGAGTGCTTGGATCACATGCACAGGCCCTGAGTTCAATCTCCATCACACAAAGGTAAAAAAATAGCATCTTCTGTATGGATAATCTGTGAACAACATTGCATTTCTCCTTGCAAACTGATATCTTCTTTATTTCTCTTTTGTTTTGTTGTTGCACTATTCATGTTTTCCAAGGTGATTTTAAATAGATATGATCTGAGGTGATAACCATGCCTTGTTCTAAGAAAATATACAGTTTCTCAACATTAAGTGCGAGGCCAACGGTAAGATTATTTTTGAAGAAATCACTTATAAAGTTGTGGAAAAGCCTTTCTATTCCTAATTTACTGGAGTTATTATCATAAATATGTATTTGATTTCCTTTAATAATTTCCCTGCATTAATCTGTAAGATCATATGATTTTTCTCCACAACCAGCTTATATGGAAGAATACAATGGTTGGTTTTAGAATGTTAAGGCAGCCTTGAAACTATCAATCTAATCACTTTAGTGCACATAATATCATTGTTTTTATATATTACTGGATTTAATTAGATAATATTTTGTTGAATATTTTGTACCTATATGGATAAGAGATATTGCTCTAAATGTTTCTTTCATATTGCAACTTCACATGATTTGGTATTGACAGAACATTGGATGCATAGACTATATTAGGGAATACCACCACTGCTTTTTTTTCTAATTTTGGAAGAGTTTTTAAATAATTTATATTATATCTTCTTTTCTGAAACAAGAATATTATTATAGCAATGATAGCATTTATTAAGCACTTATTTATTTATTTACAACATTTATCAAGCCAGACACTTTTTAAAACATAATGTATGTTTTAATTCATCTGATTTTTTTTTTGTGTGTGTGTATGTGTGTGAATGTGTGTAGTGCTGGGGATTGAACCCAGGGCCTTGTGCGTGCAAAGCAAGCACTCTAGCAACTGGGATATATCCTCAGCCCTTAATTCATCTGATGTTTACAGAAAATTATTTTATTATTTTATATTTTTTATTCTAATTTGTTATACATGACAGCAATATGCATTTCAATTCATAGCACACATAGGGAATGCAATTTTTCATGTCTCTGGTTATATATAAGGTATATTCACACCATTTGTGTCTCCATACATGTATTTTGGAAAATAATGTCCATCTCATTCCACTTTCATTTCTAACCCCATGTTCCCTTCCCTTCCCCTCCTATCCCTTTGACCTATCTAGAGTTCCTCTCATGCTCCGGCTCCCTACCCAACTATGAAGACTATGAATCAGCCTCCTTATATCAGAGAAAACATTCTGCATTTGTTCTTTGGGGATTGGCTAACTTCAGTTAGCATTATCTTCCCCAACTCCATCCATTTACCTGAAAATGCCATAATTTTATTCTTTTTTATTGCTGAGTAATATTTCATTGTGTATATACAGCACATTTTTTAGAAAGTAGGCTTTTAAGATCACTGTTTCTACATGTATAAATTTTGTTAGTTTATATCTTTTAAGATACAAGTACATTTTATTTAAATTATTATATTTGTGAGATAGAACTACTAATAATCTAGTATATTTTCAAATAATAATTCCATTTTCAAACTAGTATAGGCAACAAAGAGTGTTCCAAATTCTTCCCTCCAGTCTCTCATAACATTGCTATTATTAATTTTACTTTTCCATATACAACAGTCCCCCAACGTATTATTAATATTGGTGGTTTCAAGAGTTATCTGTTAAATTAAAAACAAAACATTTACTTTACCTTCATTCATATTTGTTCCTTGACTAACAAATTCAGTGTTTGTTTATGAATAGAGTTATTGACCTAAATCATTATTTTTTTTCTAAGCAGAACTTATTTTAACATTTCCTGCAGGGCAAGTATACCATTAATAAACCCTTTCTTTTGCTTTTTGCCTAATATTTTTATTTCTGTTTAACTTCACATGGATAATTTTGCTGATAATTTTGATATTCTAGGTTGTTTTGATAATTTTGATATTCTAGATTGTTTTTATTTTCATTTTTGCTCAACCCTTTAAATATTTCAGTCTTCTTACATACATGGTTTCTTTTCATGTACTTAAATTATTTCCCCCAGGTGTTTTAGTCAGCTTTTGCACTGCTCTGACCAAAAGACCTGACAAGAACAATTAGAGAAGGAAAAGTTTATTTGGGGGTGAGGGTTTTAGAGGTCTCAGTCCATAGATTGTTGACTCCATTCCTTGGGGCTCAAGGTAAGGCCAAACATCATAGTGGAAGGTGAAGTGAAAGAAAGTGGTTCAGGACATCACACCAGGAAGCAGAGACTAAGCTCAGCTCCTAAAACATATCCCCAAAACACCCACCCCCAATGATGTGCCTCCTCCAGTCACACATTACCTGCCTGGGGTTACCATTCAGTTAATTTTTAACAGAAGATTCCAGAACTGGTTGAGTTAAGGTTCTCTAACTCAATCATCTCTCCTCTAAACCTTGTTGCATTGTCTCACACATGAGCTTTTGGGGAACATTGCATATCCAAACCATAACACCTACCATTCTACCAAATTCTTCTCATCAGTTGACCACTGATCTGTACATTGCAAAATCAAAGGTCAAATTTTAGTTCATATGACTTCTTCCATTAGCAGCAGTGGAATCAGTAGTGAATTGGTGTCTTTTAGACAGTCTTTTTGCATAATTTCTGAGACATCTTCTTTTTTCTAACTATGCTTCTTCTCTTGGACTTCTTTCTCTCGAAATTCCACAACTCTTATTCTTTGCAACTCTCTCTCTTTTTTTTGTTTTAGAATTATTTTCCATCTCTCTATAAATAACTTAATGTCTTGAAAATTTCTTCAATTACTAATAGTTTTAAATAAAATATATGCATCAGTGATTCCTAAATTTATATATACAACAAAGATCTGTCTTTTGAATTAGATATTTAATAAAGATATACCCTATAGTAAAAACCATGTCAACTGCTTACAACTTAATCCTTCAGTTGTTCAAGCCAAAATATTTGCAGCCATTTACATCTCTTAGCTTTTCTTCTTCCCTCCTCCCTTTATTTTTCTTTACTTACCCACTAACTAATCCATTTTGAAATATGCCTGGCATGCTCTATAAAATTTTTCCACAACACAATTATTCTGATCTCCTCATTGGCCTATCACCATGTTCAAGACACAATCTTTGCTTTTTCTGGATGATTGAAATAGACATCTGTTTTCCTTTTATCTTCTTTAAGAGAATTACTCTCCTCCCAGCAACACCCAATCTCAGGTTGTATTTTTAATATAAAAATGTAATGATTTAGTTTTAAATTAAATTATGGCATTCCACTTACTCAGGCTTCTAATGCCTTCAATTTATTTAGGACTGAAGTTAAATTTTTACCATAACCTAGAAGTTATTATTCTATCTAACTCTGCTATATTTTCTGACTTCACTTAACTATATCCAAGGTATTTCAGAATCAAACAAAGGCAGAACTATTTCAGTGACTTAAAAATTTTAAATAGGTATGTGTGTTAAAAGTTTTAAATGAAAGATAATTCCAAAATTTCTTTATCAGTATAAGAATATATAAAATAATTTCTTAACAATAGAAAATAATTTGTATATTTTGGTAATCAATATATTCTCCTATTTCACAGTTTAAAGAAGAAGAATATAAGATACTACATTAAGATGGCCACATCCTTCTCCAGTGTGACATTATTTTCTTGATACAATCCTTAAACTACATTGGGAAAATAAAGTGTACAATTTTGAAATAAATAGCATACATGTTCTCATAAATAAAATCTGGCCTTATGTATGGTATAAATGAAAAGTTTTAAAAATCTATTAATCTAAATACTAATATTTTAAAGGATTTCTTCACAGATAGAAGGCAGATGGCATAAAATATTAGAAAGAGGTCAAATGGGTCTCCATTTCAATGTCAAGTTTAATTATTCTGTAATGATTGACTCAGACATTGTTGATTGTAAATAAAGTCTTATCAGGCAGGAAGTGATTCACATGGGACTAAGGAAAAATGGAATCCAGTGCAGTGCTATTCCCTATTCAATATGTGGCCCATCAATGTTGGTAGAGTCAGCTCATAACATTTATCTCCCTGTAACATTCTCTTCATATTTTCAGCCAAGAAACAACAGTTCTAAGTATAAAAAGAACACAAGCCAAAATATATATATTGTCTGCTTCTCTGTTTGCAGCCTGATAGACATTTGGGTGTATTAGTAAAATGTACACTTGTCACTCAAAAGTGAGTATGACAGACTTTGAAATCAATATCTTTCCATGATGCCAGTTTTCTTTTCTTTTGATGTCAATCCTCTGTACTTGAGTTTTGAATCTATAACATGCTAAATATATGATCCTAGTAAAGATTCTTAATAAAATATGAATAACTTCCTGATCCACAGGAGAGCTTCTTGGGGGGGAAAAGTGGCTTCAATAGTATAAGTAATATCAAAATGAAGTGCTAAAAAATGAAAACATTTTAAATATACCTCCAAATAATAGACCCACTTAATGGTTTATTTTTCCAGCAGTTATCGTAGAAATTGATATTTCATTTCCTGGGGTCTAATCTCTTATACGTTTCAAAAGAAAGGTCTAGGTCTAACTTTGTAAATTGATCTTTGATTAGAAAGATCCATACTGTTTATCACTTTAAAAACCAGTATGTTTGGGCTAGGCTTTTGTGGCTCAGTGGTAGAGCACTTCCCTAGCATGTGTGAGGCACTGGGTTTGATCCTCAGCACCACATAAATATAAATAAAATAAAGGTATTCAAAAAAGTAAATTTATAAATTGCTTAGGTATAACTTTTGCATTTTAAAGATTGCTTTTTAAATTTTCTTATTAACACCAGGTTAAAAATATATACCAACAAGTGTTCATAACAAGAAAAAAATTAAGAAAAAGTAAAGCAGTGTTCTTTGATATTCAATATTTAACTGTGGTCCAGTTTTAAACTGAAAGGAAAAATATACATATTCTTATCTATAATAAATTATTTGCCTTAGATTTCAAATGATTTATTCATCCTAAGCAGAAATTTTATTGAAAATCACATAGGCCCAAGAAAATATGCAGATTGTATTCAAATTTGCCATATTGTATTTCCACTATTTGTTTTGTGAAAAGTAAACACACTCAATGCAATGAGGCATTGCAGTCATTTCTGAAGGATTAACAAAGTACTATTCTTTCATCATCCTGTATTATTTAAACTCCATTCCAAAAATACAGAGCAGAGAATGATGCACGAGTTAGAATGGAAACTACTTAGATGAACGTACACAGCACAGGTCACCTTAGAAATGTCTTTTGATTGTATAGCATCTTTAAGTTCAAATGCTTTTTTTTTCATCTCATTTATCTCACAATAAACCAATGAACTGAGCCTAAATAATCATTCTAGTTACTTTATTCTTGGATAGAAATTGAAGGTATGGATAGGCCAAACATCAGGAGGCCCACACTTAGCATGGCCAGAATTAATTTCTAGGTCCTGAATCCCCTTTCCACTAGTAGATCATGATCAATGACAAGAGAAATTTTGTCTGAAATTGTGAAGGCACATATTTAGGAAGCAGGAAATACTTGAAGGAAAATAAAAGCAAGAGATGCTTCACAGGCCCAGAGGGAACGTACAGTGGCTCCAGGACCACCAGTACTTGGGTGTTTTGCTGATTAAGAGCTTGTGAATTAGATGGCTAGAAATTCTGTTGAATAAATAAGCGCTGGCTGGAGTTTCACCTACTGTGCTTAGTAATTTGATGACTTCTTCATTTTTTTAAGACAATAAAGAACTGTTGAATAAATAGCAGAAAGAAAATATTTAATTTAAATTTCTTAATTTTAATAAGATTGCTTTGACTTGAGTATAAAGAATAGTTAGCATGGAGTTAAAATATAGGCAAGCAGAATGATAAAGATATTGCAGTGCAGGTGAAAGATAATTATAAGGGTGTTTACAGTGTGAAGATAAATCGACAGATTAGACAGCTAGAATGAGTTTTGAAACTTGGAAACTCAATGATTAACCGAATGTTAGACATGAAGGTCAAACTAATACATCAAGGTTTAATGAATGTAAGAAATATCTAGGGCTTATTGAGTGAGCAAGGAAGCACATCAAGATGAGCAAGAAACCTCCTGGTGAGTTGGTTTCATAGCTACAGCCTTGTTTGAAAATTTGAGCACATGCCTATGGATATTCCCAGTAATGTGAAAGATCTGAAAACCATTTCTAAAGACTGACTAATGAATTTAAATGTGCTTTATAATGAGTAAAAGAGTAGGGTCTTCTAGGCATTTCAAAAGCTGTTCAATGAAGATGAGGAATTTTATTTTTTCCGATTGAACAAATTAGTAAACATTATGGAGAAAGATTTTTGAAGTCTGTATAAGAATCACAGCTCTTCCTCATGAATTGTTAAATTTTCCAATCTTATAACTATCCAGAGGTGAAATTGTAAAAAAATAATTTCCACCATGTGTGAGAGAGGTCGGCTTATGAAGCTGCCTATACCTCTCAACTCTATAATTCTAGTGTTATTTAATTCTGGTTACTATGGATATATTTGGAGAAGCAATTGGGCCGATTCAAGTGTTTAAAAAGTTTCAAGCTGAGGAAAATTATGGGCAAATCTTTGTTTCCTCTAGTAATAGTCACATAGCTCTGCCTTTCTCCACTGGCGTATGAATGGAAAAAAAGGACATGAAGCTAAAAAGATGTGGAGCAGTTCCCAGCCCTGATTCTGATTTTTTTTTTTGGAGTTTTGCTTCTATAATCCACTAATTATAAACTTATAATTATATTTTGCAACAATTTTGAAGTGGAAAACTGTTGGCATTTCTTTTGTTTAATTCCCTATTAACAACTTTGAAGAAAAAAAAATTCCAATAAGCAATAAGTTCCAATAAGCAATTACTACCGTCTCACGCGTCCTACTGTTGCTTTTTGTTAGAGTGCCTTGAAGTCAAATTGTGACTCTCAGTAAAACTTGGTGGAATTAAAGTTGATCATGGGTACCAAAGTTTGAAATTAGGCTAATTTATAATGTTTCTTCCAGTTTCTCCCCACACCAAACACCTCAAACCTGACTGCTCTACTTCTTGGATGAATCTGATTCTCTCTACTCATCTTCATTGGACAAAAGCAGCTACTCAATTCCTAAGACTTATTGTGAGGTAAATTGTTGTTCCCCAGATCAAGCAAAATTATTTTGCCTATGAAGGAGACTGGAGAGAAGATATCACTAGAGCTGAGCTTGAGGAAGAAGAGGAAGGAAAATGTACCATTTTGATTTCTCAATTCCAAAATGTTATTGTTGCCGTTAGTGGACACATACAGTTTTCCTGCAAAGCAGAGATCCCATTATGATACAATCTACCTACCATTTGGGCCCTCACCAGAAGCCAGATCAATTGGGTTATCAGAAATTAGGCTTTTAGCCTCCAAAACTGTGAGCTAAATATACCTTCTTTCTTAAAATTAAGTAACAGCTTCAAGGATTTTATTATAGTGTTGGAAAAGAGATTAATACAAATTAATAATTTGTAAATTGAAAACAGAATAAGTTGAAAATTCATTCAATGCAGCTAACATACTGAATATTACAAACTTAGCACATAGCATATTGTCAGTTGTTTACTCTTTTGTGTGTGTGTGTGTGGCTAACTGGGAAAATGACCAAAATTCACAATTCAACAAATGGTTTCAACTAAATACGTATTGCTACTGTATCTTCATAAAATTTGAAAAATTATAAGTTTAGCCATTATAATCAGTGAAGTCTGCCAACATTGTGGATGATCACCTCAATTAAAGCCTATGTCTATGAAAGGCAAGAATGACTTCGTCCTCATCCTAGGTTCCTCATGTTAACAGACAAATGTTAAGGTCAATCAACGAATACGTGATCTATTAAGAAGACTCCACATCAACAACCTAAACAAGCTTTGACTCTTCTAATTTATATGGAAATCTTTGGTAGACAAAATTTTTTCTAACCATTGTCACTATGTGTCTCTTTGACTCATATCTTATTATTATACCCAGAACATCTTGGATAGCAACTAAGTGAGTAAAGACACTCATGTCAGAAAATTTATGGTGCATGGGATTTAATGATATAGAAAGTTTAAAGTTTAAAAAATTAGTGCTTTCTTGTTGACCAGATTACCTTCACTTGATTTCTCAGTGCCTCATCAAATAAAATATTAACACCTAGTTGCTGCATAGTGTCAATTGCAATATTTATATCAAGCATTTACACAGTATACAACAAATATATTAATCATTTGATCAATGTAATGATGGCTACTACTATTCCTAGTATCATAGGGCATAATATTTTACAATGGAAGTTCTGAGAACTTTGCATCCAATTTCAAATTTGAACACTGACACACTGGTTATGTTGATGAGTAAAAACTCTTTCTTAATGCTTCTTTTTTTCACATATCACAAAAAAAACTCTCTTGAATTACTTCTAAAGTATATTAGAATTTTTATATTCTTTCTCTTATAGTAAAACATTTTCCCATTATTTAAAAAGAAAATCTTTGCTGATTTTTTTTAATCAAATCATGTCCTTGAAGTTTTGCCTGTTTGGATAAGTAGGGCTAATAATAGTACAGATTTTTAAGGTTTAGATGTGAAGATGTACTAAAGTACTTAGGCTGACAAAATTATAATGCTAATTAATATAATCAGGAAAAATGCAAGGCATTATAAGAGTTAAGAAGAAACCTATTTGATAATTCAGCCAGAATATGGTATCACTTTAATTTATTTTTACAAAGAGGTAAAGCATTAAAATTGCTTCAAAAATAGTCACAAATACTATTGTTTAGCTTAGTTTTTATTACTGACCCTTAATTGTATGCCTTTGAAAATAAATTAAGCAAGAATTCTCATACATCAAGAGAAATACGATTTTGTTCAACAGGTGTATATCTTGTTGGGATTTATTTTAATAACTAGATAGGCTAAATTGTATTTATATATGCATACCTTAAATCCTAGAAAATTTGTACATTCTCTCTGATGGAATTCTTTGTAAAGATTTATTTCTCTCAGGACTCGGAGTCTGAAAAAGGTGACAACTGACATATTGCAATTTAATACCAATTCTTCCTTACTCTAAAATACAGAAAACCAGCCAAGAAATATATATTAAAATAATATTCAAAAAAAATCTTTGATATGAAATATTATAAATGAGGACTAAATCCATATAATAAATATGGATTTCCGAAATTGCGCTCATATCCATTTATCAAGTCTGAGTATGAATTGATTTCAAATAAAAAAAATAAGAAGAATGGGCAACATTCTTCATATTATACATTTAATCTTCACAACAAACATTTGAGGTAGACACATGGGTAATCTACTAAAAAAAATGAGAAAGGCTAGGAAAATATCTCTATTGATGGAGTGCTTGCCTTGCATGCACAAGGCTCTGGGTTCCATCCCCAACACCACAAAAAAAAAAGTGAGAAAGAGCGGGGGGGGGGGGAAGGGAGGGGGTGGAATTTCATCAATATAGAAGAAAGATCATTGTAGTAGACTAGCAGAAATGAGGTGAAGGGGTGAGGTACAGGAAAAGGGAAGAACAGTAGAATAAATCTCTCCTAACTTTCCTATGCATACGTATGATTATACCATGGTGATTCTCACCATCATTTATATCAACAAAACACTAATTATAAAAAAACTAAATAAATAGCATAAATATTAGTAGAGGGAAGAGAATAGGGGGAGGGAAGAGGGGAAGGAGAGGGGCTGTCCGGGAGAATGAATTAGAACTAATTATATTCTATGCTTTTACAATTATGTCAAAATGAATTTTAATGTTATATATAACAATAAAACTATAGATTATATTAGTTATTTCTTATATTTAAAATATCCCAAGACTTAGTAGTCTTAAATAGCACATATTAATTGTCCCAAATTAGTTTCTGTGGGTCAGATATCTAGGCAAGGTGACACTGGGTTCTTTGTTTCAGGGTTTCTTATAGACTAAAATCAAAGTGTTGGCTTGGGCTGTGATTACCTCAATACTTTGCAAGGGCAATATCAGCCTCCGTACTCCCTTATGTGATTGCATACTGGGTTCAATTGCTCATGTATTGTTAGACCAAGTATCTCAGTTTCTCACTAGCTGCTGGATGGAAATTCCCTTCAGTTCCTTGCCACATGGAAATCCTCAACATGATAGTTTACTTCTTCAGAACAGGCAAACTAGAGGGCAAGGGAGAATGTGGTCAGAGAAATCAGCCTTTTATGGCCTCATGACAGAAGCAGCATCTCATCCTTTGTGTTATATTCTATTTGTTAGAAGCAAGTTAGAAAGTCAAGCGTCATAAAGGGGATGAGCAGTGGAGGCAAATGTCATTGGGAACCATTTCAGAAAACTACCTACCACACCCATGTTCTGAAGATTAGGGAGCTGTAATTTCATTTGGGTATTTACCTTGTCCAGTGCCATATGTCCTATTCAGTAACTAGCACAGTGAGTAACTGATTTCAATTTGAATCCACTCTTAACTGTTAAACCATATTTTATGTATTAAATAACAATGAAGACAGAAGGCCAAATTATTTTTTTCCTCAAAAAAAGAAGATTCAATTAGCAGCCTTCATCTCATTCTCTAAAAAGAAGATTCCACTGTGATATCATTCTAATGAGAGGCACAATTTTGAAGGCAGTAATTGTAATTAAAAGAGGAGCCCTTGATTTTCTTTTCTCTTCTGAGTGAATTCATGTGGAATTACACAGCAATAAAACGTAAACAGCAGGCTATGGTCTTTTGACACTGGATCTGGCAGTTCATTACACATATCAGAATCTTAGTGAGATGCCATTGTAAGATGGTTTAGCTTTGCAAAGGGAAGTTGAGAGGGTTTGCTTTGTATCATGAAATCTTCCTCTAACAGATAAGATTGTTTCTCCTCTGAGAATTAAACATTATCTCATAAAAGATAAAGACAGTTCTTTGGTCTGCAAGAATTTCCATACAACAAAATTGCTTGTCTTAGCATTATATATGTGATGAATTTCATCTGTTTTCAATAAAAATGAAGTAACTTGCTCAAAAATAATTAAATTCATGTATATTGCATCCTGAACCCACTGCTGTTATTAACAGATTTGAACTCCTAGAACTCACTCTCCTTGCCATAATGACATTGTCCAGAGTGCTTAATTATAAGACAGCATCCTCATTATTCCCTTCCTCTAGGAGTTGAAATTCAGAATTAACAATTTAAGACCAGGAAAAATATCATATAGTTGCAACCAGGTAAAATTGCCATCAGTTTATAGCTGCTTCCAGAGACATTGCTGTAATTATTTAACCTAGACAGGTATCTGACAAAGGTGAAATTTGAAGAAAGTCTTTGTCTAATGAGGTCAAGGTATCTCAGGCAAAGTCTAAAGAAAGCACTGTGTAATACCTAGTAGCCCCCACAGGGATCTCTGTGGACAATACAAGGTGGCACCTATGTTCACTATTGTGATGAAGTCTCTGCTTACCTGCCAGCTTCTCTCTGCTTTTAGTATCAGATCCCAGTTGCAGTGGACAGAAAGAGAAAAAATGGCCCACTTTATTGTTACACATACTGTGTTTTCTCCTCAAGGGTATACTTTTACATTAAGAGGTCTTGACTTTACAATCACCAACATTGTCTTCAATCCCCAAAAAGTTCATGGTCAGATTCTTTGCTATCCTATTTGTTGCCTTAATTCAAATTAGATATAGATACTCTTCAAGGAGGATGAAACCTCTTAGCAAGGTTAATTGGTGATTAAAGTGGGGTGGATTTTTAATCTGTACTTATGGGCTGGTTTTAAAATTAGTCCAGACTTACCCCATTTTTCTAGGACACCTCACCCTGTGTGAAATTGCACCCCATCTTCCACATAAGTCCACTCACACCACAGCTAACATCTCCACTCTCACCCACTTATACCCTGACCACAATATCCCTGAACTATGGAACGAATGCAAACTTTTTTGTGTATGTACTAAAGGTGTGATTTCTGAGAAAACATGCTTTTCATTACATGAAATGTATCTTGTGATTATATTGCCTCTCCTGCCTCCCCCCCTTTGTGGTTTTAGCTCTTATAAGCTGAATTCCCACCCCCAATTGGGGTCAAGGGTTGCAGAACTGTTTGCTCTCTGCTCCCTTGGCCCTGTCCAGAATAAATCCTTTGTCTTTTACTTCAAAAGACCCAGAGTTTTATTTGGGACTTTGGACTAGTACCTTAACACTTATCCTGTCCCTAGCCAAGTGTCTATGTGAAGTGCATCAGCTTTGATGATCTTTTTGGGGTGTTCTGTTTAAAGTTATAAATGTTAGATCAAGAGAAGTCTTGTGTCTCTACTGCAAGCTAGTCATAGAACCAAGCCTTTCAATATCTAGTTAGAGCGTGGAAGTCAGTTTATCATTGCTGAAATCTTAGAAATAAAAAAAATCAAGCACTGAAAGGTAAAAGACAAAGAATCCTGATTCCTTCCCTTATAAAATAAGGTTCTTAGTTGTCTGAGCAAATTTTACCAACTCTCTTTTTAATATTCATAGTTTAATATGAAAAGGGTTATGTGATAGAGCAGACATTTTCAAGTTCAATACAGGTCCTTGAGATTTTTTACAAGCAGTTTAATCATCCTTGACACCTTGAAAAAAAGAATCACATCATCAAAGAGCAGCAGTTACTGCCTAGCTCTATGTGGGTGAAGCCAGTGTTAGCCAAAAACATGGATTGTTCTTGATCCACCCAAAATTCAGATCTGTAGTAGAGAGGCCACTATGCTGATTTTACCTGATGCCATTAAATTCTTAATTAGGTTTCATACCTGCCCTATATAATATAGTTTATCAGGTTCAATTGCCAACTGTGAGAGAACTGATCAATTTAATTGGTGAGAGATTTATTTAAAATTATAATTTCAGAGTCAGCATTTGAGTTCATACACAGAATCCTTAGGCATATAAAAAGGAAGAGTGTTTAGCTCATGTGCAGATACAATTATTTCAGAGTTTCGAGACTGAGGGTAATGTTTGTATATAAAGTCACTGCAGTAATTAAAAAGTGGAACATCTTTGCTGCCAGACTACCACTATTGTTGATTGTACAAAAATGCCTAAAGGGAGAAGGTATTATATCCCATTTGTCCTGCTGAGCATAGTAATACTCCTCTGAACAGTTACCCCATTCATAGGTGGTCCTCTACTGTGGTGTAGCTTATTCCTGTAGCTGTGAAAGGTCCCTCCTCTCAGATATCATAAGCCTCAGATCTCCTCGAATGTCTAGAGAACAGTTCATTGATAAAAAGACAATGTTCACACATATAATCTCATTTCATCCATACTGTACAATTACTATGATAATTAGTATTGATTATAATCCCACCAAGGCAAACAATTCATCTGTGTGGATCAAAGACTCTCTTAGGTTTGCAAATCTGCAAATGCAGAGTACAGTACAGGTTGGAGTTCTTGAAACAAAGGCTCTGAAGTCTGATACCAGTTTTATGCTAACCAATATTCCTGCTCTTTAACATGTGGATAATGTGCTACTTATTCCCTTAGAATTTTTATAAAGATAAAATGATTATCTTATCAATGTGATGGATGTTAACTATACACTAGATAGTGTCTACTATGGGAAATCTTGTCTTACCCTATTAATTCATAGGCAGAAAGTAAGGCAGAACAATAGAATGGATTTCCATGTAAAGTCCAAATGAAATTACTTTGCATAAAACATCATGAAAATGAAAAGGACATTGAAATTGTGATTCTTATCTTCCTGTAGTAATCACCTTTACTTATTCTGTAATCATATTGACTCATCTAAAGAGAAAGAGATTTAGACAGATGAATTTTTCAAATGCTGACAAGTTTCATAGTCTCAGAAGAAAAATAAGGAAAAAATAACAATTTCTATGCTCATAAAACTAAACAATTTCAAGAGCATATAGGAGAATGCATTTGCCATTTTATCTTTTGGTAAACATCCAAGTTTTCAAATTAGTAATGAAGGCTTGCACTCTTGAATGAACCTCTAAAATTACTTGTATTGAAATCAATATATAGAGATAGCCTTGGAAACTCATAGAGAATTAAAAAAAAATCTTTCAATTTCATATAAATTTAATAATGAAAATTGAGTGATAATATTCACTAGAAACAAAACATATATTGTCCCTTATTATTTATCATTATCCAAAGTATTATTTAGCATCTTGTAATTGATGTATTTATTTATTTATACCAGGGATTGGAATCCAGGAGCATTTAACCACTGAGCCTCATCCCCAACACTTTTTTTTTTAAGAAGCAACATTTTTCTTTATTTGTAAAACATGCTTGCATTTTTGTATCTGAGAACATCAAAACAGTTCCTAAATTGAAAAATATAAATTCAATTAAATCTATGCTAATCATATTTATAAACAAAATTCAATACCATAGGATATACTAATTTTTTAATATTTAAATTTGAGAGAAGATCTTGCTAAGTTGCTGAGGCTAACCTGAACTTGAGCATCTTGTAATTTAAGGCAAAACTTTTGTTCAGGTTACTACAAGAAAGAAGACTTCGGGGAATCTGAGGCAGCACAAAGATCCCCTTCTTCAAAAGTCAGTTCTTGTGATCAAGTCAGAAAGAGTCCATAGATGACTCTCAAGAGTAACAGGCATGAATTTATTAAAGGGATGCTAAAAGGGAAAGGAGATATTCTCAGGAAGAGGGTGGACTCTCTCAGAGAGAAGAGGTACAGTGTTTCTCTACTGAATTCACACTTTACTGGGGAATCTCAGAGGATTTTCCAGAGTGTTCCACCCAGGTCAACCTCTTGACACTTGACTGACAGCAAGATGACACCAGACTTTCAAGTCCCCATTGGCATGACAAATCTAGGTAACTTTGGCCCATGCTATTTGGTTCTAATTGGATTATTAACCTATGTACTTATGAATGATAGGAGGAGTTATCCTTAACTTCCCTGAGTTTTGGGATCTGGTCTGTAAAAAGAGTCATAAAATTTCACCCTTCAGCATAACTTGGGTTCCTCTTATCAACATTATTTTGGGTCTGTATTTCTCCTGCAGATAACAGGTAGCTTTCTGAGGAATGTGACATATCTTGTCAACTTAAGCCTGGCAGAGCTACAGGTAAATTGCTTCTTGGAAAACAAAGTATATGGGGTCAGGGCAGTGGGCAAATTTTACGGTCTTATTTCCTTTTGCTGTGCTTAAAACATTCACATCTGTCTGTCCTTAATATTTATCAAGGGGAAGCTGTAATATTTATCATCATATTTTAATTTTCCAGCCAACACTTGACTACTTTACAGAATTGCATTGTTATTAATTTATATGCATTTATTTGCTCAATAAAATGTGTTATTCTCAGCTATTGCTAAAGGCTTAGAGAAAGCCAACAATAAAAAAATATAGAATTTCTGCTCTATTTGAGATTTCATTTTGCAAGTCAACAAATACTTTATAAATTAAGGAAAATCACACATTGTGCAAAAATACTTCTTATTAACACTTTCTTGGTCAAGTTGCTACTACTACCACAATTATTAGAAATGGCAGATGCTAAGGGAACATAACATTGCTATTAAACCAGAAATTATTTTTCAAAGCCTGTCATATGATAACATAAATTTTATTGAATATTTAAAGTAATTGGAAATGCTTTGCTATAGTAGAATTAATATAATAGACACATGCACACACATATATAACATTTATTTTTGTTTATGTTCAATTTAACTCAGCTCATTTTTGTATTTTCCTTTAAATGATAAATCAAGGACCTAAGCTGCTCCTATCCTGCAATTCTGTCATGTCAGAATACATGTTCAGACTGAGAATGTGAGATCAGGGAAAGTATAAAAAATATTTTCTCAGCAGCATTATATAGTAGGACATCTGACTTTTGCTATGTTCTACTGGGAAGCAAGATTGGTACTTCAATCTACCTCGACACAAAGGGCTACATAGTATGGATTTTATGGAAAACCTTGTGATCCCTCCCACTGCCAATACTTGCAATTACCAAATACCATTTTCTTGTTCCTTCTTCTGTTTGATTAAAAATCTCAAAAGATAAGTTATATATTCTCCTCTCCTTATCCAATATTTGGAACAAGAAAATAATGTGTTTGCATACATGTTAACATCAGGAAAGGATAATAATAGGAGATATTCAGAATAACTATTCTGTAATGTCCTTGCCCAGACATGGTGGTAAAAATCATCTGAGTTTAAATTGAAAGCAGGGAACCTCTTTGATTTCAGCCACTATCTTTGACATCTGTGTTCTGTGGTCTTTCTTTTTCATATTACATTTGTCTCCATCTAAAATGACTGTTGGACTTTATGCTCTCGTGGGGTTTGAACAGCCTTTAAGCCTGCATCATGCTTGTGAAACATTAGAAGCAAATGGTGTGTGTGTGTGTGTGTGTGTGTGTGGTATTGGGGATTGAACGTTTGTGTACTATATCAGTGAGCTACATCTTCCTTTTGCCTAGGCTCTCCTCAAATTTTGATCTTCCTCTTTTAGCATTCCGAAGAGCTTGAATTACAGGTTTGTGTCACCATACTTCATGGTTTTTAAAAGAGTCAGATTAGTTTTGTAGTCCAGCTTTGGCAATATATTTTATTGAAATTTTAATAGATACAGTTTGCTGCCCATTTTATGTAATAGTCTCTCTTTCTCTCCCTCCCCCGCCTCTCTCTGTCTCTCTCTCTCTCTCTCTCTCTCTCTCTGTCTCTCTCTCTCTCTCTGTTTAACATATGTGTGTTATATATATAACATATATAGATGTGTGTGTGTTTATATATAACATATATAGATGTGTGTGTTTATATATATAACATATATAGATGTGTGTGTGTTTATATATATTACATATATATATATATATATAATTAAACCACTTTACCATACCCTGTATCGAATACTTCTGAGTTATTCCTATTGAGATGAAGTTTTCTTATGGTAAATTTTATTTTGGTATTTTTTTCAAGATCACACAATTTTTGCAAGAGTAGTGCAAGGAGCCAGTGTGCATGTTTACCCAGACTCACTAACTGTTGTTACACCTGTTGCTCTATCATTCGCTCCCTCTCTCATATACCAATAATTTGTTTTTCTGAATATTTGAAAATAAGCTGAAGATCAGAGGGTCTTCAACCTACCCTTTTGCTATCAAATGCTTTCATGTATGTATTCTAATAAAAAATTCTTCGTAAATAGCTTTCATACAAGAGCAATTATGTATGATGGAAAATTTAATATTGGTAGAATATTATTATGTAATTTATAAGAATTATTTCTAAAACAACTCAATATGAATACTTACAGTAATAGGAAACTACATAATTTCAGGGACATATGGCATGTGTACTTGGTGGGAAGTTGTAGTTTGGAGTATTATGAGGGACATTTAAAAAATTAGTATTTTTTTAAACACATAAAAGATATATATATATATATATATATATATATATATATATATATATATATATATATATAATGTTATTAGCAAAGAAGTGAGAAAAATGTAGAAAAGCTTAAGGAGACCTTTTGATTTAAAACAAACTTTTATGGAATTAAATTTGTGTTTCTTTAGTAAAATATATATAATTTGTCCCCTCATTTTACATACAATTTCTTAAGAATAAAATATTTAATTAAAAGAACATTTCAATGTTTTCAATGTAGCATACACCAAAATATTATATCATTCTCACACTGTTAAGAAATTTATTCTTAAGCTATTTTGTGTAATAAATAACACCATAATGAATACCTTTGAAAATAAACCTTTCTCCTAAATATTTCCTTTGGAAAAATTATTAAAAAAAGAAATTTCACATTCAAATTATTTGAATATTTACCATGTATTAGTAAAATCGATATTCAGAATTATATCCCTTGACATATTCATTTATTTCTTTTTGAAAGTATATGACAAGCAGTTATTATAATCAAATAATATGTTTGATAATGTAATAGATATTTTTTCAATCAGAGAAAAACTGATAGGACATATATGATATTTGTATTTAGTACAATATTATGTTTATATTTCTAAAAATATAGTTATATTTCTAAAAAATGCAAAAATGATTATATAAGACATTTGTACTTACCACATTTCTCAATCTACTGCAAATATTTTGTCTTTTAGATCAATTTACAACAAAAATATTTGAGATTAATTTGAAGCTACCTTCATATCTCTCTTCTGCTCAGCAAAAGAACCTGATCTTTACCATTCCTAGTGTATCCTGTATGTCTTACTTCATGCAGTAATATACAGTTCAAATACATAAGATGATTTCCATGTTTCATTTCAAACTAGCAAAATGAAGTTTTTATACTATGGATATTATATTCAACTAGGATTATTATTATATAATTTGGACATATGTCATTAAAACTTAATGCTCTACAAGATTTATTGTTTAATTAAGAAAAAATTATTCTTCCTATTTACTTTTTTGAGTAAAGAGTTCCATTCTTAGATTTTGTTATTGTTATTCATTAAGCTATTATGTGTATATGTGTATATATCTGTGATTGTTTATGTTGTTACAATGTGAAAAAGAATATTCTTTTATATGGGCAAGAATTTAGGAAAAAAAATGAAAAGGCTTATTTAATATAAGTGTTATTTTTATTTAACTAGATATTAACCAATTGCTACCCAAAGTTATTTTAACTCAGCTACTGTTTAATTTTTATAAAGGCATGTATTCATGAATAAATATATATTCATTTCAAAATATATATTTAAAAACAAAGTATACAAATATATATTTGCACACACATTATACAGATACGCATTTATATATGTGTATATGTGTGTGTGTATATATGTATACACACATACAGTATCCACTTATATTTTTGTGTAAGTATGCCTTTTTATGTTTGTATATATTTTTGACCTATTAGGTTTTCTCTTTTGTTTCATTATCAAAATATCCAATACAGTATGCTTATGTTTTTCATTTCTCTTCCTGAGATTGTCTTTTTATCATTAAATTTAAATGTTATTAGTATAATTTGAAATCTAACCCTTCTGTGTGTGTTGTCCTAGAGATTGAACCCAGGACCTCATGTGAAACACATTCTCTAACACCCCAGTCTTTGAAATCTAATTCTTTACTAGTTATAGGCCTGGTGATGTTGTCTAGCTGACTCAGTTATGGCATGACTTCTGAAGAAAGTTTTACAATTTAGCTTTGTTATATTTAAGTGTACTTTATTGTATTCTTAGTATTTCCATCCACTGTAACAAATTCTACTCCACTTTCAAAGTTTCTTCATTGAATATATTTCTTTCCCTCTTTGATGTATAGTTATCAATTTGAAAGTGGATCTTTCTATCTATCCTTTCCATTCTTGATCCAAATATCACACATTTTACTGATTACTTAAGTTACACTGAGCATCTCAATAAGCTTTGGCAGTTAGTAGGATAATTTCATTACTTCGCTCATTTTGGAAATGATCTTGACTGTTCTTGTCCCTTTTAATCTTTTTTACATATGTTAGAGCATGCCTGAAAAATCAATAGAAAAACACCAGTGAGATATTTATTTCATTTGTATTGAAGTAGAGATAAATTTGGAGAGAATTAAGGCCCAGTTATTTTTTTTTAATTCTGACTTTTTAAAATCAGTCTTTACTTGGTTCTCTTTATATTGTCTTTAGGCTGAAGTGGTATCTCTTTAAATAAAAGGCTCAACCAATTCCAACTTTCCACATAGATTATGAAGAATTGGTATCTGACTAGCATGTGTTATTACTCAATTACTCCTTCCATGTTCAGTACATTCTTCGATAACTTTGTTCTTTATAGCTAAGTAAAAAGTGATTCCACAGCAGGCCACAGTACTCTCACTTCCCATTTGTTATCTATCAAAAGGAAAAACAGGTCCCCAATGGGCCACAATTCCAGAATTCCTTGCTGAAACTTGTCAGGTCCTGCAGTGTGTCATCTTAATACTTGACTTAGAATCACTCAGATTTTAGGTCCCCAGCTTGAAATTCAAGGACATGTGCTGTGACTTGAGATCAATCTATCTTGTGCCCACTCTGTCTTTCCAAATCCACTACCACTTAGAGGATGTGTATCTACTACAGAGCTGATAATTAACAAAATAGCCCAGAAATTTTAATCAGCCAGGGCAACACCAAAACATGGCACAAAAAGTGTTTTTAGTGAATCACCAAAATATAAGACAGACCAGATTTGAATTTCACTGTTATTCTCCTAGTTTTTAAAGGTTCATTCTTTTGTCAAAAACACCAAGAAAAGATCATTATCAGGAACCTAGAGGCCATCAGGAACATTATCAAAGGCCGCTCAGAGGAACAAGAATACAAATCATATGTGTACTCCAGCTTCAGAAATGTGTATTTCCTCCTTTAAGGGAGTATTATGTGTTCTTCTACTTTTCCACCATCAGCATATTTTATTATACATTTACTCTGAGTGTTTAATAATTTCGAAATTGATAAGCAACCTTGCCTCATATTAGCATCATATCATTGCCTGAATTCTCATATATCCCAAATCAAATGATTACCAAAGGAACATTAATGGACAAAAATGAATATGTTTTAAGTAAGTACAGTCTATTACATGTAGTGGTACATAGGCCCATATCTGGGAGGAAAATAATCCAGTTATATGAAGTTTCAACATATTATTTAGTGATAATCCCTTTCTGTTCCTTTTTAAAATTAATTAATTTATTTTTATATGTTGCTGAGGATTGAAACCAGTGCCTCACATGTGCTAGGCAAGCACTCTACTATGGAGCCACAACCCCAGCACCCCCCATTTTTGTTCTTAATTGAAACAGAATCACATCTCGAAATAAAGAATAATGAATATAATAAAGTACTAATAATACAGTGCAGCTGTTATCAAAACCTACCATGTCTAAATGTGATGCAAGTCTATTATATACATAATATTATTTAAAACAATAACAACTGAACATTTTCTGCTCTTTTGCTCAAGTTTACAAAACACACACACACATAAAAAAAACAAAATGAAGAACTACACTTATGTAATTTAACAAGTAGAGAATGGCAAAATAAGTGAAGAAATAGAATTAAAACTTCAACAGGGTTTGACTCTAGATTCTTGTATCTGTTTTTTAGGAGTTGGAGGGCAGTTCCAGGGATTGAACTCAGGGGCACTTGACCACTGAGCCACATCCCTAGCCCTGTTTCGTATTTGATTTAGAGCCAGGTATCACTTAGTTGTTTAGTGCCTCACTTTTGCAGAGGCTGTCTTTGAACTAGACTCTTGTATCTTAATCATGGTTTTTGAGTATGGATAATATATTTTTATATTATCAAATTTAAGGATTTACTATTTTAAGGTAGATTTTTAAAATTAACATTTCAATCTAATTTATCTAAAATATATTTCTGTTCAAAATTTTTTCCTTCTGTTCTTCACAAAAAATAATTACAATTTCTTTTATCTTTTAAATTGTCATTAATAATATGTTTCAAAAATGCTCAAGAAAGGACCAGTGACTCCTCTATGGGAACACAGAGAACATAGAGAATCTGATATGCCTTCCAACAGCTTGCTGTCTATACTATTGTGACTTTTCTTTTTCCTCATTTCTTTACCTTAGTTTTACTATTCCAGGGACCCTTGCTCAATAAATGAACTTTAAGTTTTCATTACAGGAATTGGTTGACTTTTCAACTCATCAACAGAATCAGCAAACATCCCCAACTATTTACTTCTTAGCCTCAGAATTTTGCCTGTTGTTCCATCAATTAAATACTATAATGCTATGATTCTTCCCAAACTGAACCAACTCTTACACAATAAAATACATGCCTTATCCTAAACTTCAAAACATTAATTAATTCTGGAGATCAAATGTTACAGCATGGTGAGTATGGTTCACGAATCTGTATTGTATATTTGAAATTAGCTAAGATGTGAAATGCTCTTACCATGAAAAAATAAAATATGGTGAATATGTGAGTTGATACATACATTAATTAGCAGATTGTGATTATTTTGCAATCTATGAAAACCTTCAATATTTACAATGCTTATTTATCAATAATATCTCAATAAAGCTGAAGTCATAATCTTAATAAACCTGAACTGTCTTTTTCCAATGGACACGCTATTAAGCTCTCTAGAGGTAGTATTCTTTCTTACTAAGGCAAGGGACAAACTAACCTATGCCTTATGTACATGTAGTACTAGTGATACCTTGAGACAACACATTTGTAGCAAGTTTTTTGTAGTCTTCACTTCTGAATCCTAAATTTAGAAATGACAATATATTAAGTAATATGGAAACATACCTAAGTAAATGGAGTAGCAATATATACAAGTGGAAATAAAATCAGTAATTAATTCTCAATAGGCTATTCATTAGTTTTAAAATACTTTTTTCAATCCTTGTATAGACATTATCCTTTTCTCTGAATTAAACTACATCAAATATTAATGCAACTTATGTTCAAGGCAAATATTTTCTGTTGCATTTATGAAATTGTTAACAAAAGTCAGATGACAGTTGGCATTTTCATTTCATTAAAGTTAAGGGTAGGAGGAGAAGGGAGGGGATCAGAAAACACGGTGAACATTTTGAACAAAATAATATTTAATTCTCATTGCATTCTGCTACAAAAATTTCTGAAAGAGTAGGAGGGGAGTGAAAATAGCTAACAATTGCACATAATCATGTGAATTAGACTTGTCTAGACTTTATGAAATTCCCCAATGTTATGGAAGATCTAAGAACTCACACATCAAGAAATTAAACATGAGAAATAATAGAAACACAAAGGGAATTAAAAGGAACTACTAAACAAGACAGAAAATATTACAGATATTGTGCTTGATAAAGTCTAGGCTACAACAGCCTTGAACCAGTGTTTTAATGAGCTCCCAAAACAGAAGAATTTGTTATCAAAGCAGCTAATTATCATCAGAAAAACAAATTCTTTTAAAATGTGTAAAAATTCAGTTTCACATTCCAGATGAAGTTATTTTTCAGAAGCAGTTAAATTAGTGTAAGAACTATATGCTTTGAATGTTGACAACAGCTTTACTGAGATATAATTCACACATTTAACATGTACAATTTGATTTTTTGATATTTTTATTACTATTCAAATTATCACCCCAACTAATTTTAAAATATTTGTATCACTCTAAAAGGAAACCCCTTTCTTTAGCCATCACTACACAGATTATATAGTCTTCAGCCCAAAGCAATCTTAATCTATATAGATGTGTTAATTAAGGACATCTCATATATGAACAATTTTAATGAGCAATTTGTGCCTGGTTTACTTACCATAGTAATTTTTTCACATCTTATAGCATGGATTCATACTTCATTCATTCATGGCTGAGTAATATTTCATTGTATGACTATATGGCATTTTGTTTAGCTATATCTTAGTTGATGCGTGTTTAAATTTATTTTGCCTTGTGGTTATTTGAAAAACTATTGCCATGAACATTCATAGAGAATACTTATATGAGCCTGTTTATTTAAATTATGTTTTTGTTTTGTTCTTTACTGAAGTGTAATATGTGTACAGAAAAGTGTTACAAGTGAAAGGTTTCACAGGGTCTACAAATCTTCACAAACTCAGAACACCTGCATAACCACCATCCAAATTAAGAAATAGAGAATTGAAGGCACCCCAGAAGCCATTTTCAGCCACCCTTTAATCATACTCCTCAACTACTTCTAGGACTATGCTGACCTATAACAGTGTAGTTTTCTCTGTTCCTGCACTTTGTATACAAGTGGGGTAATACAGTATGCCCTGTTTGGTTTTAAGCTCGTTTACTAAGTTGGCAAACAAATTCACATTTTTATGTGAATATAAATTTATGTGAATATGGTTACTTGTTCAGTTTCTTTGTTGTACACAGTCTCAAAGTGTGACGCACACACTGCAACACACTGCAGGGATTTCTGGGACATTTTCTGGGAACCTATAAGGGTTTATCATAACACTAAGATGTTATATGTCATTTCTCTCTGTATTTCCTGAGTTCATATGGCTTTCTAGAGCCTATGGAAAGGGGTAGTGCTCATATGTTCCTGTGTTTTAAAACTCCTCAATTTTAATTTTCAACATGGTAATATTAGTAGTTATAACCCACATAAGAATTCCTTGGGGGCTGGGGATGTGGCTCAAGCAGTAGCGTGCTTGCCTGGCATGCATGAGGCCCGGGTTCGATCCTCAGCACCACATACAAACAAAGATGTTGTGTCCGCCAATAACTAAACAATAAATATTAAAAAATTCTCTCTCTCTCTTAAAAAAAAAAAAAGAATTCCTTGGATTTCTTTTGGCATATCTAGTGAAGTTTTTAAGCATTTTTTCCTAAGATTCTGATGAATAATATCCTTATCTTTTATTTGTCTGGAAATATATATATATATATATATATATATATATATATATATATATATATATATATATATCTTCTTATTTGTGAAGTACAGCTTTACCAGGTAGCATATTTATGGTGGGCAGTATTTTGTTACATTTTTTAAAATCCTCAATGCTTCAAAATTATCATTGTATTCTTTTTTGGCTTGCAAAGTTTCTGTTGTAAAATCTACTGATAGCCTTATAGATAGCCTCCCTTACATGGGAGGAATTTCTTTTCATTTGTTTCTTTCAAGTTTCTCTGTTTGGCTATCTAATTTTGTTTGTCTCTTTCTTTCTTTCTTTTTATTGATTCTCTTTTTTGTCATACATAACATTATGCTTCCTTTTGACATAATTGCAAAAGCATGGAATATAATTTGCTCTATTTCAGTCCCTAGTATTTCCGATTTCCCTCCCCTCCTCCCTCCTCTTGTCCCTTCCCTGTAGTGTACTGATATTTCTACTATTTACTTAGAGTTTTTTTTTTATTAATTAGTGTCTTTTGGGTGTACATGATGGTGAGATTCACTGTTGTACATTCATATATGTATATAGGAAAATTAAGTCAGATTCATCCCACTATTCTTATCCCATCCCTCCTTCTCCTTCTGCCTTTTCGATACCCTTTGCCTATTCCACTGATAGATCTTCTATTTTTTTTATGTCCCCTCCCCATTTTGGATTAGATTCAAAAGAGAAAACATTCAATCTTTGGCTTTTGGGGACTGGCTTATTTTACTTAGCATGATAGTCTCAAGTTCCATCCATTTACCAGCAAATGCTATAGTGCCATTCTTCTGTATGGCTGGGTAGTACTCCATTGATATATATGGAGTACTCTCTCCTGTGTTGTTCTTATAGGAATACTAATTCCATTTATAAGGGCGGTCCTCATGGCCTAATCATCTTCCAAAGCCCTCATTTCCTAAAATGATCATACTAAAAGTTATTTTTCTATATATATACTTTGTGCACAGTACAAAAACATTTTGTCTTTAAGATCATAATTTTTAAAATAGATGAATATAAAAATCTCGTTACCTTGTACAAATAATTTATGATTTTAGGTCACAAATTTTAATAAAATGTACAAGATAAACTTCCAATGAGTCATAAAGGAGAAAAGGCAGCTAATTTAACTTTAAGGAAGACATAAGAAGCTGGTTAGACAACCTGGAGGTGAAGGTGCGTCTTCAATACATATAATGACTACATTTAGCTGACCAAGATGACTCCAAAAGCCTACATGTATTATCCATATGTATGTATTTTGGGGATCATATGACATGAAAAAATAGCAGATAAACTGGAATGAAGAAAAGGTAAGCATATAAAATAAGAGGGACTTGTCATAAGGAGGATATTGAGAGCTGGCCCTGTTGTTTATGGTTCATGCAAAAATTCAAATCACATATAATTAATTGAGAATAATAAAATGCTTCATTTTCAGTGCACAAAATGATGTGCTATGAAAGTTCACTGAGATTGTCTGTGGACTATAAAAACTAGGGTGTTTTGAATAAGTAGAAAGAGGTCAGGCCTGAAGATGTGCCAAATAGTTATTCATTATGGGTGAGGATGGATTTGTTCACTTTGGGAGCAATGCCATTAAGATGGCTGTGGAGAAAAGGTAGCCCCATCTGATTTTCTGGTACATGATATACTGTGAAAGGAACTCTTTGCTTTCATAGTCTTTATTTTGTATGGCTGTGAGATTTTTCTTGTCTGAAAAAAAAATAAACAAGTTTACCGAGCCTAAAAATAAATCGAACATTGTTTTGTCTTTGACAATCCACAAAGCAGATTTTCTGGACTACTATATATCATGTCTTGTCAAATATAAATTGTTTTTTATCTACTATAAGGGAATTTTACATAAGCATTCTTTCTGATCCTTTCTTATGTTCTCCTCATTTATACACATTTTTCTTTCATACATACATGCTTTTGAATAGATATATAGGAGAATGAGTAAAAATTCCAAAAGAGGCATCTGAAAGAATTTGGAAAATGAGCATCCTAATTAGAATAAGTGGAGAAGTCCAAGGATATGGATATGAATAGCAAAAAAAAAATATGAATGCAGAGAAAATATCTATACTGAGATAAAATGGGATATCTGACACTCCATTCATATGCAATGAATCCATAATAATAAAGCATTCTATTCTCTCTAAGCTATCTTAAATAATAAGTCAGGTATATGACATTCAATTCCATATCATCTTGATTTTCCAGAAATTACCTTGTCACTCTTTTTTTTTCTTCTGAAATGAAATAGCTAAAGATGCTTTTATAGAAATTACACTATTAGAATAGTTACTTAAAGTAACTATCAATAATTTAATCATATGTACCCCTTTAAGTTACTAAATTTTTGTTTTGCCAAAACATTCCACCTTTCTTGTAAGATAGATGTGTATAAAATTAAAAAGAGGAAAACTATTAAAAATATTGACCTTCTAACCTACAATCAAATTTTCATGGTGGAGAAGAATAAAGGGTTTTCACATTATTTATGAAGTAACTATCTGCATTTTAATTTCAAATGCATAGCAACTGTTATATTCAAACATACGAAACTTATCTGAGAGAACAGAGGTCTTTTAAAATATATAGTATTCATAAATTGTAGTAACCAAACTATAATTACCGATGTGTGTTAAATTTCTTTAAAAAATGTTTATATGCTGCAACTTTTAAAACAAATGTTTGTGTATTTTCTCTTATTAAAAGTAAGTAATTCTGCTGAAATTACTGAAAATTGTTTTAAACTAGTGTTTTCAATGATTCATAAAAGCTCAAACAATGAAATATTTTTCTCTTTACAATATCTGTACTACAATGAAATGCATACAGAAAGTATAGAGCAACATTGAGGAGATATTGGAAACAAATCTAAATGGCTCTCTCCATGATTGTCATATTTATTCAGTGTCTCAGAGGGCATTTCTATCCAGTGGGTCCTTTGAGTGGCTAGAAGTAAGACACATCCCCAGTTAAATGTGTCATACATGGAAAGAGATCAGCATAGAACTATCTTTCTATGGATAAAAGTCCCTTTCCAGTTCTTGATTTTATTTATAATCAAAAGTTAAAACCTTTCTGAAAATCCTCTTCATGCTATGGGCATATTTTTCATGTGTTTCATTTAAATTTTTATAATAAATATTTTCTGAAGAGGTCCTCCCATACATTCCAAAGCATTTTGTTTAATATTGTATTCATTGTCACATTGCATTGGAAACATCACTCATTCATTTGTGAAATTTTTTTCACCAAAGAGAATAAAAGATATTCAAAGTTTATTTATAGCTCATAGAAAGAGGACACTCATGCTGTAACAAACATAGCTTATTTTGTTAAATAGTAATATATTTAGAAGATAATTAAACTCAGTTTCATCTGAGAGGAAAGTACCTCTTCATTTTTCTCATTGTAATTGCTTTCTGATAGGCACTTTATTTTTAATCTAAGAAGTAAAACAAAACTGCAGCAGCTAATGTTGATCATCATGATAGATAACTGTTTAGGTACTTTCCATGTTTACCTTTCAAAATTTATACAACTACAAATTGTATAAAGCTCATCTGTGATTACCACCCTACAGAAAAGGACACTAGAATTTCTAGAGATTTATTTGTCCAGTGTCAGAAAGCCACGGGGGGCTGGCATTCAAATGCATGTCAGGAGGACTAAGAGCTATGTTTCTATATATTATGAATTCTGCGGTCTCTTATCAGCTTTATTCTTCATGTTAGAACTAATCTCAATGCAGTAGTCATTTTTACTGTTTATTTAAGCTCTATACCCCCTCCTCTCTCCAACCTGGAGTCTGTTTACATCTTCTGTAAACTTAACATGGTCAAAAACATTAATACTTTTAAATTTGCATTTCATTTCTCTTGTCCCTCCACAGATATCACATTTTTAATCAGCTCTGCTCTTTTTTTTCCCAAGTCAGTATGAATATTACAAGTATATTTCAGATAGCAAGGCTGAATGTTTAAATCAGCATTTTAAGGCTCACAGAAATCAAAATTTTTAGATAAATTAGTAATACCTAGAAAATGATAACATTTTTGTTTTATTCAGAAATGAATATATAGATATATGTTTAAGCTACTATTTCTTTTCTTATTTGTGGAGGTAAAATATCATAACCATGAATAAATACAACAAATATATATTGACAATTTTTACTAAGAGATTTTGAGTTATAGGTTGGATATATAAATTTGAATTATACCCAGAACTTGAAAATAGAAATAACAGACTCAAAATTGTATAAATTAATCCATTTTTACATTTTTTGCTTCATTCTAAGTGCATGCATCTTTCACGGGAAATATCAGTTTTATCTGTAGTTCTCATTATTATGTAAGACAGAGATCTTACCTTTGTAGAACTGTCTTTGCCCTTAACCCAGCTGACTCACACAGTGTTTTATCCTTAATCATTTTCACCACAAAAAAAGAAAAAAAGTTCCAGTTTGCTTATTTCAGACAGGCAGACAGATACACACACACACACACACAAAAAAAAAACTCATTGTTACAGAAAATAGAATATTAAGACAACATCTGATCTTTTTATGTTGACTTCTTTTTGCCTTGTTGAATTTTTTTCCTGTTTGAATCCCTTTCCATTTGATTGTTCATTGTTTAATTTTGTGAATAGTATAATCAAAGTATTACACTATATATTCTGACCAATACACACATATGTTATTCTTTCATTGTATGAGACAATATGAGGTATAAAATCATGGTTTGTGTTTGGACTGTTTCTGCCACATATAGATAGAGTTGTCTTGTAAGAATTATTTGCAATTTTTGGAGCTTTGATTTTCTGATATATGATTGGAGATTATAATATATATTGCTGGAAAGAATAAGCAATTGAATACTAGCATTTACTTAAAGCAGTGCCTGGAAAATGTTGAATTTCCAAAAACTGTTAACAATGCTTGTGATGATTGGACTCTGTAGAGGCGTAATGTGAGATTATAATATTTTACTATAAAAATGTAAAAGGCCATGAGACTACGTGAAGTTCGAAAGATAAGGAATGGTTGGGTCCAATAGAAGGGATTTGCTTTAATCTAACCTCTCAGTTTTATAGATGATTTAAATACAGTAATTTGATAAAGTGATAAAATTAAAGAAAATAAGGGATTTCACGTAAAGGATGTTAAGCAATTCTTAGTCCAGTGGTAGTCCAAGAAATTAATCTTAATCCTGCTTTTCCAGTGCAGAGTTAAACATTCTATGACTTTTATTTTTTTAAAAGCATACATAAATAAGCTATTGAATTATGTGAGGCTCATTTTTTTTTTTTTTTTTTGTTTTACTGAACCAAACTTAATCTTTGCCCAGGAAAGGAAATTTGGTAATGATTATATGATTCTTTCATCACAGGAGCTTCTGCTCTCTAATATGCTGCAGTGTTTCTTTCTAATAGAATTCTTCTAATTTTACAAATTTGTAGGCCACAGCATGGCAATTCAACACATGTATACAGAGTGGAATGACCAAATCAGGAAAGTCAACCTTTCTATCTCCTTGAACATATTTTTAAAATTTGGATTAACATCTAAGAATAGACCTATTTATAAAGTACAGTGTGAATATTCCAAACATGCATATAATATATGCAGCTCAAATCTGAGTAATTGGTGTTACATTCTTCTTATTATTACCTGGTTCTTGGGAAGTTTAAGATAATGTTTCCTTAGGGAAAATTAAACACACCATTTAGTTACAAGCCATCCTCTTCCATGGATTTGTTTTGGGGAAAACACACCCATACCCTCTCTACACTTTATTATTAATTTTTTTCTACTTTTTTATTTATAAATTTATTTTATTTGTTCTTTTTAGTCATAAATAACAAAAGAATCCATTTTGATATTATTGTAAAAGCATGGAATATATCTTGTTCTCATCCCAACACAAAGCTTTTTTTTTGAGAGAGAGAGAGAGAGAGAGAGAGAGAGAGAGAGAGAGAGAGAGAATTTTTTAATATTTATTTTTTTTAGTTTTTGGTGGACACAACATCTTTATTTTATTTTTATGTGGTGCTGAGGATCGAACCCAGTGCCCCATGCATGCCAGGTGAGCGCGCCACCACTTGAGCCACATCCCCAGCCCCCAACCCAAAGCTTTTTTTAAAAACAATAATTTTACCTGTGACTGACAGAATCTAATCTCTTTTATTACTAGGGAACATATTAGAATTTTGCAGTGTCAATCATGGCTTGACACTGCCATCATGCTTGAATATTTCTGGCTTCATTCCAAATGGACATTCTGATTAGTACTTATGAATTTAAAAAAAAGGGAGAAAACAAAATTAAACCAAAATGTTCTTGTTTAATATATTTTCTTTATATGGTTTGGATGTGGGCTGTCCCCTAAAAGCTCATGAGTAAGACAATGCAAAAAGGTTCAGAGGAGAAATGATTGTGTTTTAATAGTCTTAATCGAATCAGTGAATTAACCCCTGATGAGATTAATTGAATGCTAATTGGAGGCAGGTGGGGGTGTTTGAGGAAGTGGTTAACTTGGGGCGTGGCAATAGGACATCTATTTTGTATTTGAAGAGTGGAGTGTCAGTCTCTCTCTCTCTCCTCCCTCCCCCTCTCCCCCTCCCCCCCTATCCCCCTCCCCCTCTCCCCCTCCCTCTCTCCCTCTCTTCCTCTCTCCCTCTCTTCCTCTCTCCCCCTCTCCCCCTCCCTCTCTCCCTCTCTCCCTCTTTCCCTCTCTCCCTCTTCTCCTCTCCCCCTCTCCCTCCTCTATCCCTCTCCCTACCTCCCTCTCTCTCCCTCCCTGTCTCCCTCCCCTTCCCTCTCTCCCTCTCCCTCCTCCCATTGTGAGCTACTTCCCTCTGCCACAGTCTCCAACCATAATGTTCAGCTTCACCTCAAGCCCTGAGGAATGGAGCCAAGCTTCTATGGACTGAGACCTCTGAAACCATGAGCCCTTAAACTTTCCCTTCTCTATAGTTGTTCTGGTCATATCCTCTAGTCATTGCAGCAAAAAAAAAAAAAAAAAAAAAAAAAAAGCTGACTAAAACATTCCTGTAGCCCTCTTCTCTTTTCACCCTATCCCCAGAATATTTGCTACCAATATTATAAGGAAGGTATGGGAAACAAAATTATTGACTCTAAGGATAGTCTTAAAATGTGATTGCATCTTTCACTTTTAATTCAAATTTGGGAAGTTCCCTTCAAAATTATTTTGCTAATCTCCAAATATACATCACCTTGGCCATTAATAAAGAATCTGGGATTTGTTTCAATACTGGAAAAAGTTTAGCAGAATAAAATTTGAAAAGTATATAAGTTTCATGGTTCCTTTGGAACACATAAAACCATTCTAAAAGGATCCTTATTTACTATCTAAAATTATTTGGAGCCAGGAGGAATACAAGAGAGGCAGCAATACCTAGATGTACTTTAAATGACAGAGCTCTAGTTGTTTAATGTGAAGTCTCCAGTTAATATTTAAGTACCAAAATCATTAAAAATTATTCACAAATCTTCCTTCATTACAAATGTTCACAATCATTTATTCAACAAATTCATTTCAATCTATCCTATGTTGCTGGATAATTAAAAGACAATGAGAGCATGGCAGAGAATAATAATCACAGTACCACAGCATACACAAAAAACAAGATGTCCACCTCATATTGTCACACTCATCTTTTTTAGGCCATTCAAAAAATATATGAGGTAAGTGTTTTGAATTTTTTTAAATTTGAGAATTTTATTGGTAGTAAATGGACCTAAATCTTGGGTCTTTAGATACTTAGAGAAACAGTCTCTTTACTCCATCATTCATTTCCTATCTGGAAATTCTTAAAATAGTAGTGCTGTTTTCCATACAGCTGCCCTTCTTGATCTCACAAGAGCAAGTGTCCAAAGAAATCAAGGAGCAGGCATATGTTACTTTTTTTTATTTTTTAACATCTCTGGACTCTAACATGCGGGTTAGAATTTAGAAAGCATTTAATAAATATTTGATGAAAGCATCATTATAGAAAAATTTCTTGAGTGTCCATCTTTCATTTTCGTGAGAAAGGACTTTCTATGGAACTGTTCTATAAAGAAGTTTTATGTAACATTAAATCAAGGGACTTGGCGTCTTGATCATGAAGGACCATAGACAGGTGATGAGTCTTTTTTGAAAGTGGAAGAAAGTATATGTACTGTATTTTTCATTCATTTGTGCTGTCTGCTATAGAGGAGAACATTCTGTAGATAAAAGAATCAATATTTTTGAGTGGCAGACTATGCCTCAAATGTGAAAACAATACCAGAGTGCAGTGTTTCAGGGGGAAAAAAAAGGAAGGAAAATAGTTTATAAAATTTCAGTATAATTTTTTTAAGAATACCTTTTCACTTCCTGTTGTTAACATTACTGGAAATAAGCCACATTCTAACTCGAGTATTATAATAATAAAATTAACATGAAAAATGCAACACAAATAAAATAGAACATAGTGTATAACTGCTCAGAAAGAACCATGATTACCTTCTTGATGACAGGATTAAAAAAAAAAGAAGAAAGAAAAGGAAAACTCTCTTAGATTAGCATTTTAAAGGAACTGAATCCTTTAGAGGATTAAAGCTTCAAATTCACAAGTAGATTAAAAGTGGATAAACCATGGTGATAGACGCAGTCAAATACCTTACCTTCCTGTGAAATATGGTTACAAGATATTCTCAGGATAAATATGGTAAAGAAGATAAGGTGTTTACAAGGACTTTAGCAAAAAGTAACTAGAATTTTAATGTTAGTGCTGACTCCATCCTCCCCTCTCTCCCCTCCACAGTGTGTGTGTGTGTGTGTGTGTGTGTGTGTGTGTGAGAGAGAGAGAGAGAGAGAGAGAGAGAGAGAGAGAGAGTGAGAGTTAGGCTTTAGTCAAAATATTCATTACACATTTATTTATCATTTTGTTCAGTTCTTCATATTTTGTCATTATCAAGCATGTTTATTCTCCTGTGAGTTTTTAGTTTATTTTTGTTGGATAATGATATCTTTTTTTTTTTTTTTTACTTCTAATACCCCTTTCTTCCCAGTTGTATCCAGGGTACTTAACTCAGGATATTAAGAAAAATCTTCATAACTATCAGCCAGTTTTCTTCCCACCTTTTCCAAAAAAATCCTCAAGGGATCACAAGTTCAAATAAGTGTTTACTTTCTCATATAATTAAAAATTATTTGAATTTTTCACACTACTTGAAAGTTATGAAAGACATATGGAAGTTAATCTTGTGAGGCCAAGCCACCCTCCCTATTTTAAAGCAGGCTGCTTTTCTCTTAGCACTTTAGGACAC
>NW_026692123.1:0-26195 GCF_021218885.2 Marmota monax | reverse complement strand
TACTGTTGTGCTTACTGTTAAGTTTATGCTTACACTTAGTGTTAGGGTTAGGTTTAGGGGTAGGGTTAGGGTTAGGTTTAGGTTATTGTTAGGGTTAGTGTTAGGTTGAAGGATAGTGTTAGGGTTAGCGTTAGGGCTAGGGTTAGTATTAGGGTTAGGGTTATGTTTAGTGTTAGGTTAATTGTAGTGGTATAATTAGGGTTAGGGCAAATGTTAGGGTTAGGGTTAGGATTAGGGTTAGGGTTTCATTTAGTGTTAGGGTTAGGGTTAGGTTTAGTGTTAGAGTTTGGGTTATGGTGAGTGTTAGGTTTAGGGTTAGAGTTAGGGTTAAGTTTAGGATTAGAATTAGGGTTGGGTTAGTTTTAGGATTAGTTTTAGTATTATTGTTAGTGTTAGGGTTATGGTTAAGTTTAGAATTAGGTTAGGGTTAGGGTTTGTGTTAGTGTTAGGATTAAGTTAAGTGTTAGTTTTATGGTTAGGGTTAGGGATAGTTTTAGGTTCAGGGTTAGGGTTAGGCTTAGGGTTAGTATTAAGGTTAGGGTTGGGTTGTGTTAGTTTTAGGTTTAGGGTTAGAGTTAGTGTTAAGATAAGAGTTAGGGTTCTGTTTATGGTTTGTGTTAGGTTTAGTCTTAGTGTTAGAATTAGGTTTACGGTTAGTGTTAGGGTTAGGGTTAGGTTTAGGTTTAGGTTTAAATTTAAGTTTAGGATTAGGGTTAGGATTATGGTTATTGTTAGTTTTGGGGCAAGGGTTAAAATTAGGGTTAGGGTTAGGGTAAGCATTAGGTTTAGGGTTAGGGTTATTGTTAGGTTTAGGGTTATGTTTAAAATTAGGGTTATTGTAAGGGTTCGAGTTAGGGTTAGTGTTCGATATAGTGTGGGTTAACTTTTGGGTTAGAATTAGAGTTAGTGTTAGTGTTAGGGTTAGGTTTAGTGTTAGGGTGAGTGTTATGGTTATGGTTATGGTTGGGATTAGGGTTAGGGTTAGTGCTATGTATAGGATTAGAGTTGTGGTTAGGGTTAGGTTTAGGATTAGGTTTATGAATAGGGTTACTGTCAGGGTTAGTGTTAGGGTTAGTGCTAGAGTTAGTGTTAGGTTTAGGGTTAGGTTTAGGGTTATAATTAGTGTTTGATTTAGGGTTAGTGTCAATGTTAGGTTTAGTATGAGGGTTAGGGTTAAGTTTAGTGATATGGATAGGGAGAGTGTTATGGCTACGGTTAGGTTTAGGGTTATTTTTAGTGATAATGTTAGGGTTAGGTTTAAAGTTAGGGTTAGAGTTAGTATTAGGCTTAGGGTTAGTGTTAGGTTTAGGGTTAGTGTTATGATTAGGGCTAGGGTTTGGAATAGTGTTATTTTTAGGTTTAGGGTTAGTGTTATTGTTATTGTTAGGGTTAGGTTTATGTTTTGTGTTAGAGTTAGGATTAGTGTAAGGGTTAAAGTTACAGTTAAGTTTAGGGTTAGGGTTCTGGTTAGTGTTAGGTTTAGAGTTAGGATTAGGGTTTGGTAAAAACTATAGGTTAATGTTTTGAATATGGTTAGGGTCAGGTTTAGTCTTAGGGTTAAGGTTGAGGTTAGTGTTAGGTTTAGTAATAGAATTAGGGTTAGGGTTAGTGTTAGGGTTAACATTAGGATTAGGGTTAGGGTTAGGGTTAGTGTTAGATTTTGGTTAGGTTTTGGGTTAGGTTTAGTTTTAGTTTTAGGGTTATTTTTAGGGTGAGGTTTAGTATTAGGTTTAGGGTTATGGTTAGGTTTCGGGTTAGGGTAAGTGGTAGGATTAGGTTTAAGGTTAGGGTTAAGGTTAAGGTTAGGGTTAGTGTTAGGTTTAGGGTTAGGGTTAGGGTAAGTATTAGGGATAGGGTTAGGATTAGGATTAGAGTTAGGTTTAATGTGAATGTTAGAGATAGGGTTAGGTTTTGGGTTAGTGTTAGGGTTAAAGTTAGGGTTAGCTTTAGAATTAGGCTTAGTGTTACCATTAGGGTTAGATTTAAGGTTAGTGATAAGGTTAGTGTTAGGTTTAGGGTTAGGATTAGTTTTAGGGTTAGGTTTAGATTTAGGGTTAGGTCAGGGTTAGGGTTTCTTTTAGGGTTAGGGTTAGGGTTTGGGTTTCGAATAGGATTAGGGTTAGGGTTAGAGTTAGTGTTAGGGTTATGGTTAGGGTTATCTTTATGGTTAGGGTTTGGGGTTATGGATTGGGTTATATTAGGGTTAGGAGTAGGGTTAGAATGAGTTTGTTTTAGGTTTAGGGATAGGATTATGGTCTGTGTTATTGTTAGGGTTAGGGTTAGGGTTAGATTTAGTGTTAGTGTTAGTCATAGTGTTAGTGTTAAGGTTAGGTTTAGATTTAGTGTTAGGTTTAGGTTTAGGCTGAGGGTTACTGCTGTATGGTTAGAGTTAGTGTTAAAATTTGGGTTAGAGATAGGGTTAATTTAGGGTTAGGACTAGGGTAAGGATTAGGGTTAATGTTAGGGTTAAATTTGGATTAGGTTTAGAGTTTGTGTTAGGGTAAGACTTAGGGTCAGCATTAGTGTTAAAGTTATGGTTAGGGTTTTGGTTAGTGTTATGGTTAGGGTTTGGGTCAGGGTTAGGGTTAGGGTTAGGTTTAGTGTTTGGTTTAAGTTTAGGGTTAATGTTAGGTTTATTGTTAGTTTTAGGTTTAGGGATAGGGTTTGGGTAAGTATAAGGTTTAGTTTTAGGGTTAGGGTTAGTGTTAGGGTGAGGGTTAGTGTTAGGGTTAGGGTTAGATTTAGGGTTAGGGTTAGGGTTAGTGTTCGGGTTAGGGTAATGATTAGTGTTAGGTTTAGTTTTAGGGTTATGTTAAGTTTAGGGTTAGTGTAAGGTTTAGGTTTATATTTAGGTTTAGGGTTAGTGTTAGGGTTAGGTTAGTGTTAAATTTAGGGTTAGGTTAGGTTAAGATTTTGTTTTAGGGTTAGGTTTAGAGTTAAGGTATAACGATAGGGTTAGAGTTAGGTTTAGGGTTAAGTTTAGGGTAATGGATAGTGTTAGTGTTAGATGTAGGAATAGGCTTAGTGTTAGGGATAGGTTGGGTTTAGGTTTAGGGTTTAGGGTTAGATTTAAGATTAGTGTTACAGATAGAACTAGTATTAGTGTTAGGTTTAGGGTTAGGTTTAAGGTTAGTGTTAGTTTTAGGATTAGGCTTATGTTTAAAGTTAGAATTAGAATTAGTTTTGAGGTTAGGGTTAGTGTTAGAGTTAGGGTTAGTGTAAGGAATAGTGTTAGTGTTTGGGTTAGGGTTCGTTTTAGGATTAGGGTTAGGGTTAGGTTTTTGGTTATTGATAGTTGTTAGTTTTAGGTTTTGTGTTAGAGTTAGGGTTGATTAGGGTTAGTTTTAGTGTAAGGGTTAACATTAGGGTTAGTTTTAAGTTAGGGTTAGGGTTAGGTTTGGGTTTAGTGTTAGGGCTAGAGTTACGATTAGGGTTTGGATTAGGGTAAAGCTTAATGGTAGAAATAGGGTTAGGGTTAGCCTTAGTCTTAGGGCTAGATTTGGGGTTAGTGTTAGGATGAATGCTTGGGTTAGGTTTAGTGTCAGTGTTAGGGTTAACATTAGGGTTAAGGTTAGATTTTGTGTTAGAGTTGGGTTAAGTTTAGGAATATGGTGGGATTTAGGGTTAGGTTTAGGGTTAGGGTTATGTTTAGTATTAGGGTAATGGTTATGGTTAGGGTTAGAGTTAGGTTTAGTGTTACATTTACAGTAAGGTTTATGGTTAGGTTAGGGTTAGGGTTTCGGTTAGGGTGAGGTTTAGGTTTAGGTTTAGAGTTATGGTTAGGGTTAGGTTTTGTTCAGTATTAGGTTTAGTATTCGGTTAGGGTTAGGTTTAGGGTTATTGTTTGGGTAAGGGTTAGTGTTAGTTTCAGGGTTAGGTTTAGTTTCAGGTTTAGGGTTAATGTAAAATTTAGGGTTTTTGTTAGAGGTAGAGTTAGGTTTAGGTTTAGGGTTAGGTTTGGAGTAATGTTTAAGGTTAGGTAGGTTTAGTGTTAGGTTTAGGATTAGGGTTATGGTTAATATTAGGGTTAGGGCTCTGGTTAGCATTAGGGTTAATGTTAGTGTTAGATATAGGGTTATGGTTTGAGTTTGTTTTAGGGTAAGGATTAGGGTCAGGTTTAGTGTTAAGGTTATGGTTAGGATTATGGTTAGTGTTAGGTTTAGGGTTAGGCTTTGGATTAGGGTTAGTGTTAGGATTAGGTTTAGGGTTAGGTTTAGATTCATGGTTAGGGTTAGGTTATGTTCAGTATTAGGTTTAAGGTTAGGGTTAGGGTTAGTGTTAAGGTTAGGGTTAGTTTAGGGTTAAAGTTAGGGTTAGATTTAGGGAAAGGTTTAGGGTTAAGGTTATGGTTAGGATTAGGGTTAGTGTTAGTGTTAAGGTTAGGGTCAGTGTTACGGTTAGTGTTTGGGTTAGGTTTAGGTTTAGTGTTAGGTCTGGAATTAGTGTTATGTTTAGGTTTAGGGTTATGTGACAGTTAGAGTTATGGTTAGGTTTAAGGATATGGTTACATTTTGGGTTAGTGTTAGAATTATGTAGTTTTAGGGTTAGGGTTAGAATATGGATTATTGTTAAAATTAGGGTTAGGTTTATGTTTAGTATTACAGTTAGTGTTAAGGTTAGGGTTAGAGTTAGGGTTAGTTTTAGGGTTAGGATTAGGGTTAGGTTTTGTGTTAGTGTTACGTTTAAGATTAGGTTTAGAATTAGTGTTAGTGTTAGGGTTAGGGTTAATTTTAGTGTTAGTTTTAGAATAAGGGTCAGGGTTAGGCTTAGTGTTAGGTTTATGTTTAGGGTTACATTTAGGGTTAGGGTTAGTGTTACCTTAGTGTTTGGGTTAGGGTTAGTGTTAATGTTAGGTTTGGGTTAGTTTAAGATTTTGTTTTAGGGTTAGGTTTAGAGTTAAGGTGGTGGAAAGGTTTAGGGTTAGGGTTAAGGTTAGGTTTAGGGTTAGGGTTAAGGTTACGTTTAGGGTTAGGGTTATGTTTATGGTTTATTTTACACTTAGGGTTAGGGTTAGGGTAAGGATTATGATTAGGGTTATGGTTAGGTTTAGTGTTATGATTAGGGATAGTGTAGGTTTAAGGTTTGGGTAAGGGTTAGTTATAGGGTTAGGGTTAGTATTAGGGTTAGGGTTATGGTTAGGTTTAGGATTAGTGGTAGGGTTAGTGGTAGGGTTAGGTTAGGATAAGAATTTGTGTTATGGTTAGGTTTAGAGTTAAGGTTGTGGAAAATTTTAAGGTTAATGTTAGGCTTAGGATTAGGTTAGGGTTAGAGTTAGGGTTAGGGTTTTTGTTATGGTTAGGGTTAGAATTAGGGTAAGGATTAAGATTAGGGTTAGGGTTAGGTTTAGTGTTATGATTAGGGTTAGTGTAGGTTTAATTTTGGGTAAGGGTTAGTTATAGTGTTAGGGTTAGTATTTGTGTTAGGGTTATGGTTAGGTTTAGTGTATGGTTAGTGTTAAATTTAGGGTTAGGTTTAGGATTTGGGTTAGTGTTAGTTTTAGGGTTAGGTTTAGAGTTAGGGTTATTTTTAAGGTTATGGTTAGGTATAAGTTTATTGTTAAGGTTATGGTTAGGTTTAGTGTTAGGTTTAGTAATATGGTTCAGGTTAGTTTTAGTGTTAGGGTTAGGGTTAGTGTTATGGAAAGGGATAGTGTTAGGGTTTGCGATATTTCAGGGTTAGTGCTAGTGTTAGGGTTATTGTTTGGAATAAGGTTATTTTTAGGTTTAGGGTTCAGTTTAGTGTTACTGTTAGGCTTAGGTTTAGAGTTTGGGTTAGTGTTAGGTTTATGATTAGGTTTAGGGTTAGGGTTTTTGCTAAGGTTAGGGTTAGTGTTAAATTTAGGGTGATTTCGGGTTTGAGTTACTGTTAGTGTTAGTGTTAGGGTTATTCTTAATATTATGATAAGGGATAAATTTAGGGTTAAGATTACGGTAGGTTTAATGTTAGGTTTAGTGTTAGGATTAAGTTTAGGTTTATTGTAAGGTTTATGTTAGGGTTAGCAATAAGTTTAGGGTAAAGTTTAGGGTTAGGTTTAGAGTTAGGGTTACAGTAGGTTTAGGGTTAGGTTTAGGGTTATGGTTAGTGTTAGGCTTAGTGTTAGTTTTACTGTAAGGTTTAGGTTTGTGTATATGGTTAGTGTTAGTGTTAGGGTTAAGGTTAAAGTTAGGTTTATGTTAAGTTAAGTTTAGGGTTTCTGTTATGGTTATGGTTAGGTTTAGGGTTATGGATAGAATTTTGGTTATGGTTAAGGTTAGGTTTAGGATTAGGGTTAGAGTTATGGTAAGTTTAGCATTACTGTTATAGTTAGGGTTAGGTGAAGGATTTGGGTTACTTTTGGATTACGTTTAATGTTAGGGTTAGTGTTAGGTTTCTGGTGAGTGTTATTGTTAGGTTTATGTTTAGAATTAGGGTTAGGTTTAGTGATAGGGTTAGGTTTAGGATTAGGGTTAGGTTTAGGTATATTATTAGGGTTAGGGTTAGGTTAATGGTAATTGTTAAAATTAGGGTTAGGGTTAGGGTTATTCTTATAGTTAGTTTTAGGGTTAAGGTTTGTCTTAGTGTTAGTTTTAAGGTTAAGATTAGAATTAGTATTAGGGTTAGGAATAGGTTTTTGTTTAGTATTAGGTTTGGGATTAGGGTAGGATTATGTTTAGGGTTAGTGTTAGTTTTTTGGTTAGGGTTAGGTTTAAAGTTAGGGTTAGTGTTTGCATTAGGGTTAGGCTTAATGTTAGGGTCAGGGTTAAGTTTAGGTTTAGTGTTAGTGTATGGTTAGGATTAGAGCTAGGGTTAGTTTAGGGTTTATGTTAGTATTAGGTTTAAACTTATGGTTGCGGAAAAGTTTAGGGTTAGGTTTAGGGTTAGCTTTAATATTAGGGTTAGGATTAGGATTATGGATAGTGTTAGGGTTAGCGATAGGGTTATATCAAGGTTTAGGGTTAGGGTAAGGGTTAGTGTTATGGTTAAGGTTAAGGTTAGGTTTCTTTTTCTGGTTAGTGTTAGGGTAGTGTTAATTTTAGGGTAAGTGTTAGTTGTAGGGTTTGAATTAAGGTTAGTGTTAAAGTTAGGGTTATTGTTAGGTTTATGGTTAGGGATAGGGTTAGTGTTAAAGTACGGTTAGGGTTAGGATTTTGGATAGTGTTAGGTTTAGGATTAGGTTTAGGGTTATTGTTAAGGTTATGTTTAGGGATAAATTTAGGGTTAAGATTAAGTTTAGGTTTAGTGTTAGGTTTAGCGTTAGGGTTAGTTTTGTTTTAAGGTTATGGATAGGGTTAGGGTTAGGCTTAGGGTTATGGCAAGGAATAGTGTTAGGGTTAGGTTTAGTGTTAGGGTTCGATTTAGGTTTAGGGTTATGGTTATTGTTAGTTTTAGGGTTAGGTCTAGGATTACAGTTAGGCTTAGGCTTAGGGTTAAGTTTAGGGTTAGTTTTAGGTTTAGGATTAGTGTTAGGGTTAGGGTAAGTGTTAGGGTTAGGTTTAGGGTTAGGTTTAGAATTAGGGTAAGGATTAGTGTTAAATTAGTGTTAAGGCTTAAGGAAAGTGTTAATATTAGGGTTAGGGTTAGGTTTAGTGTTAGGGTTACGATTAGGGTTAGTGTAAGGTTTAGGGTTAGAATTAGGGTTAGGTTTAGTATTATGTTTAGTTTTAGGGTTAGGTTTAGGGTTCCTGTAAGATGTAGGGTTACATTTAGGGTTAGGGTTAGGGTTAGGTTTAGGGTTAGAAGTAGGGTTAGGTTTAGGGTTAGAGTTAGGCTTAGGGTTAGGTTTAGGTTCAGTGTTATGGTGAGGGTTAGGGTTAGTGTTAAGTTTAAATAGGATTAGGGTTTGTGTTAGGGTTACGAGTAGGGTAAGAATTAGTTTTTGGTTTAGGTTTAGGGATAGAGTTAATGTTAGGGTTAAGGTTTCATATATGTTTAGAGTTAATATTAGGGTTAGAGATAGGTTTAGTGTTAGGGTGAGTGTTAGGGTTAGTGTTAGGCTTAAGGTTAGGTTTAGTGTAAGGGTGAGGGTTTTGATTATGGTTAGGGTTAGTGTTAGGGTTAAAGTTAGGGTTAGTTTTAGGGTTAAGTTAGTACTAGGTTTTCTGTTAGGGTTAGGTTTAGGGTTACTGTTATGGATAGCATTAGGGTTCGGTTGAGGTTAGGATTAGGATTAGTGTCAGTGTTAGTGGTAGTATTAGGGTTAGGGTTAAGGTTAGTGTTAGCATTAGTGTTATAGTTAGGGTTAGAGTGAAAATTAGGTTTAGTGTTAATGTTAGCATTAGTGTTAGGGTTTTTGTTAGGGTTATATTTAGGGTGAGGGTTATGTTTAGGTTTGGGGTAGGTTTAGTTTTAGGGTTAGGGTTAGAGATAGTGTTAGAAGTATTGTTAGGGTTATGGTTAGGGTAAGTGCTATTGTTAAAATTAATATTAGGTTTAGGGTTAGTGTTAGGGTAAAGGTTAGGTTTATGTTTAGGGTTAAAGATAGTGTTAGGGTGAGGTTTAGTGTTAGGGTTTGGGTTAGTGTTAGGTTTAAGGTAGGGGTAACAATTAGTGTTAGGGTTAAAGTTAGTGGTTTAGTGTTAGTTTTAGGATTAGGGTTAGGTTTAGAGTTAGTGTTAGGTTTACAGTTAGGGTTAGGGTTAGTGTTAGTGTTAGGGTTAGGGTTAAAATTAGGGTTAGGTTAGTGTTACGATTAGGATTAGGGTAAGGGTTAGGTTTAGTATTAAGATCTGTGTTAGGATTAGGGTTAGGGTTAGTTTCAGTGTTATGGTTAGAATTATGTTTAGGCTTAGGGTTAGTGTTAGGGTTAGGATTAATGTTAGGTTTAGGGTTAGTGTTAGGTTTAGTGTTACATTTAGTGTTAGAATTAGTGTCAGAGTTAATGTTAGGATTAGGATTAGGGTTAGTGTCAAGGTTAACATTAATCTTATTGCTAGGGTTACTGTTATATTTACGGTTAGGTTTATAGTTGTGGTTTGTGTTAGGGTTAGGCTTAGGGTTAGGTTTAGTGTAAGAGTTAGTGTTATGGTTAGGGTTAGGTGTAAGGTTAGGGTTAGGGTTAAGTTTAAGTTAGTCTTAGGGTTTGTGTTAGGGTTAAGTTTATGAATAGGTTTAGTGTTATGGTTATGGTTAAGTTTAGGATTAGGGTTAGGGTTAGGGTTATTGTTAGGTTTAGCTTTAGGTTTATTGTTAGGGTTACTGTTAGGGTTAGGGTTAGGGTAAGGGTTTGTGTTAGGATTAGGGTTAAAATTAGGTTTAGTTTCAGTTAAGGGTAAGTGTTAAGGTTAAGATTAGTGTTAGGGATAAGTGTAGGGTTAGTGTTTGGGTTAGGGTTAGGTTTAGGGTTAGTGTTATAGTTAGTGTTAGGGTTAAAGTAAGTTTTAGGTTTTGTGTTAGATTTAGGATTAGGGTTAGGTTTAGTTTTAGTGTAAGCGTTAGGTTTACGGTTATGGTTAATCTTAGGTTTAGGGTTAGGGTTAGAGTTAGTGTTAGGATTAGTGTTATGGTTAGTGTTAGGGTTAGTGAGAGGCCTAAGTTTTGAGTTAGGTTTAGAGTTAGTTTAGGGTTATGTTTTGTGTTAGGGTTACGGTTAAGGTTAGTGTTGTGGATAGAATTAGGGTTAGGGTTAGGCTTATGTTTATGGTTAGGGTTAGGGTTAGTGTTAGTGTGAAGGTTAGGGTTAAAATAACGTTTAGGGTAGGGTTAGGGTTAGGGTTACAATTTGGGTTAATGTTACGGTTGGGGTTAGGTTTATTTTTAAGTTTACAGTTAGGGATAAGTTTAGAATTAAGGTTACAGTCAGGATTAGTGTTAGGTTTAGTTTTAGGGTTAAGTTTAGGTTTAGTGTTAGTTTTATGGTTAGGTTTATGTTTAGGATTAGTGTTAGGGTTAGGGTTAGTGACAGAGTTAGGGTTAGGGTTAGGGATAGAATAAGGGTAAAGATTAGGGTTAGGGTTAGTTTTAGGGTTAGGGTTAGGGTTAATGTTAATGTTAGTGTTTTTTGTTAGGGTTAGTGTTTGTGTTAGAGTTAGGATTAGGTTTAGAGTTAGGTTTAGGTTTAGGTTTAGAGTTAGGGTTAGGATTAGGTTTTGGGTTAGTGTTAAGGTTAGGGTTAGGTTTAGGTTAATGGGTAGGGTAGATATAGGGTTTGTGTTACTCTTAGGGATACTGTGTTAGTTTTAGGGTTAGGTTTAGGGATAGGGTTAGTTTTCGGGTTAGGGTTATGTAAGGGTTAGTGTTATTCTTAGGTTCAGAGTTAGGTGCAGGCATAGGGTTAGGGTTAGATTTAGAAATAGGGTAAGGTTTAGGGTTAGGGTTAGGGTTAGGATTAGTATTAGGATTAGTGTTGGGATTAAGGTTAGGGTTAGGGTTATTGTTAAGGTTACGGTTAGGGATAGGGTTAGGGATAAGTTTACGTTCAAGTTTAGTGTTGGTTTAGGGTTGAAATTAAGGTTAAGTTTAGTGTTAGTGTTAGAGTTAGGGTTAGGGATAGGTTTAGGTTTATGTTAAGGGTTAGTGTTTGTGTTAGCATTAGGGTTAGTGTTAGAGTTAGGGTTTTGTTTAGGGTTAGTTTTAGTGTGAAGTTTGGGGTTAGGGTTAGGGTTAGTGTTAGGGTTAGTTTTAGGGTTATTGTTATTCTTTTGTTTAGGGTTAGGGTTAGGGTTATTGTTAGGGTTAGGGTTATGTTTAGGTTTAGGGTTAGTGTTATTGTTAGGGGTAGGGTTAGGATACTTGTTAGGGTTATGGTTAGGTTTAGGATTAGTGTTATGTTTAGGGTTTTGGTTAGAGTTAGGTTTAGTGTCAGGTTAGGATTAGGGTTTGGGTTAAGGTTAACTTTAGAAGTAGGGTTAGGTATCATGTTAGTGTTAGGGGTAGGTTTAGGGTTAAGGTTATTGTTAGGGTTAGGGTTAAGCTTAGGGTTAGGTTCAATGGAAGGTTTAGGTTTATGGTTAGGGTTAGTGTCATTTGTAGGGTTATGGTTAGGGTTATGGTTAGTGTAGTGTTACGGTTTGTGCTAGGGTTAGATTGAGGGTTAGTGTTAGTGTTAGTGTTAGAGTTAGAAGTGTGGTTAGTTTAAGGTTAAGTGTTAAGGTTAGGTTTAGTGTTAAGGTCAGTGTTAGGCTTAGGGTTAGTGTTAGAGTTATTGTTAGGGTTAGGCTTAGGTTTAGGGTTAGTTTTAGCATTAAGGTTAGTGTTAGGTTTAGGTTTAGATTTAGTGTTAGGGTTAGGGATAGTGTTTTGTTTAGTTTTAGTGATATGGTTATGGTTAGGGTTAGGGTTACTTTTAGTAGTAGTGTCAAGAATAAGGTTAGGATTAGTTTTAGTGTTAGGCTTAGGATTAGGGTTATGTTTTTTTGTTAAGTTTAGTGTTAGGTTTAGATTTAGGGTTAGGTATAAGGTTAGGTTTAGTGTTAGATTTAGGGTTAGTGTTAGGGTGAGGGTTAGTGTTAGGTTAAGGGTTAGTGTTAGAATTAGGTTTAGGATTAGTTTTAGAGTTACTTTTGTGGTTAGGATTAGGATTAGGGTTAGTATTAGGGTAATAATTAGGGTTAGGTGTAGGATTAGTGTTAGGTTTATGGTTACGTTTAGAATTAGGGTTAGTGTCAGGGTTAATGTTAGGGTTAGTGTTAGGGTTAGGGTTAGTGTGAGGGTTAACCTTTGGGTTAGGTTTAGGGTTAGCATTAGTGTTAGGGTTAGGGTAAGGTTTGGGTTTATGATTAGTGTTAGGGTTAGGCTTAGGTTTAGATATAGTGTTAGGTTTACTTTTAGGTTTAGTGTTAGGTTTAAGTTTAGGGTTAGGGTTAGGTTTTTGTGTTAGGGTTTTTGTCAGGGTAAGGGTTATGGATAGGATTAGGGGTACGTTTAGGGTTAGGTTTAGAATTAGGTTTATGTTTAGGGTTTGTGTTAGTGTTAGGGTTAGGCTTAGTGCTAAAGATAGTGTTACATTTAGGGATATGTTTCAGGTTTAGTTTAGGTTTAGTGATTGTGTTCGGGGTATTGCTAGTCTTAGGTTTAGTATTAGGCTTAGGGTTACTTTAGGGTTAGGTTTTCTTTTAGGGTTAGGTTTAGGGTTAGGGTTAAGTATATGGATAGGTTTAGGTTTAGGTTCAGGGTTTGTTTTAGGATTAGGGTTAGGATTAATATTAGTGATAGAGTTACTTCTAGGATTAGAGTTAGAATTACTGTTAGGGTTAGGTTTAGTGTTAGGTTTTGGGTGAGGGTTATTGTTAGGCTTAGGCTTAGGGTTACTGTTATGTTTAGGGTTAATGTTAGTGTTAGGGTTGGGATTAGGGTTAGGGTAAGTTTTAGTGTTATGGTTTGGGTTTGGGTTAGGATTAGGGTTAGTGTTAGTGTTAGTATTAGGGTTATGTTTAAGTTTAGAATTATAATTAGGTTCAGGGTTAGGTTTATGTGTAGGGTTAGTGTTAGGGTTAGGGTTAAGGTGTGTTTTAGAATTAACCTTAGGTTTAGATTCAGGATTAATATTAGGGTTAGGTTAGGTATAGGCTTAGATTTAGTGTTAGCTTTACAATTATAGTTAGGGTTAAGGTTAGTGTTAGTGTTAGGGTTAGGGTTAGGGAAAGTGTTTCTGTTAGGGTTACGGTTATTGTTATGTTTACATTGGGGTTAGGGCTTATGTTAGGGTTAGGGTTAGGTTTAGGGTTATGGATAAAATGAGTGTTCGGGTTTGTGTTAGGGTTAAGTTTGGTTTAGTGTTAGGATTAGGGTTAGAGTTAGGATTAGTGATAGGGTTACAATTAGAGTTAGGGTTAGGATGAGGTTTAGGGTTAGTGTTAGGTTTATGATTAGGTTTATGGTGAGGGTTAATGTTAGGGTTAGGTTTAGGGTTAGTGTTACAGTTAGGGTTAAGGTTAGATTTAGAGTGATGGTTAGTGTAAGGTTTAGGCATTGTGTTAGGTTAAGGGTTAGGTTTATATTTAGGGTGAAGTTAGGGTTAGGGTTTAAATTAAAATTAGTATTAGGCTAAGGGTTTTGGATAAAATAAGGTTTAGGTTTAGGATTAGATTTAGGGTTAGGTTAGGTTTAGTATTAGAGTTAGGGTTAGGTTAAGGGTTACAGTTAGGGTTAGGGTTAGTTTTAAGATTAAGGTTCGGGTTAGGGTTAGCGTTAGTTTTAGGGTTAGGGTTAATGTAGGGTTAGGTTTAGGGTAAGATTTATTTTTAGGGTTAGAATTAGTGTTAGGGTTAGCATTATGGTTACTATTAGGGTTAGGGTTAGGGTTAAAGTTAGGGTTAGGCTTAATGTTTGGGTTACTGTTAGGGATAGGGTTAGGGTTAGGGTTGTTTTTAAGGTTACATTTAGGGATATGATTAGTGTTAAGGTTAAGATTAGGTTTAGTGTTATGTTTAGGGTAAAAGTTACGGTTAGGTTTAGTGTTAGTGTTAGGGATAGGGTTAGATTAAGGGTTAGTATTAGGGTGAGGGTTACAATTAGTATTAAGGTTAGGGTTAGGATTAGGTTTAGTGTTATGGTTAACTTTAGGGTTAGAATTAGAGTTAGTGCTATGGTTAGAGTTAGGTTTATTGTTAGGGTAAGTTTCAGGGTTAGAATTAGGCTAAGGAGTAGGTTTATTGTCATGGTTAGAGCTAGAGTGAGTGTTAGTGTTAAAGTTAGGATTAGGGTTAAAATTTGGGTTAGTTTTAGGGTTAAGGTTAGGGTTAGGGTTAGTGTTAATTTTACGGATAGGGATAGGGTTAGGGTTCAGTTTACATTTAGGTTTAGTGTTAGATTTAGGGTTAAAATTAAGGTTAGGTGTAGTAATAGGTTTAGAGTTGGGGTTAGGTTTAGGGTTAGGGCTAGGTTAGTGTTAGGGTTAGGTATAGTGTTAGTGTTAGGGTTAGGTTTAGGGTTAATCTTAGTGTTAAGGTTAGGGTTAAGCTTAAGGTTAGTGTTAGGTTTATGGTTAGGTTAGGTTTCATGTTAGGTTTAGGGTTAGGGTTAATGTTAGGTTTAGGGTTTAGTGTTAGGGTTAGGGTTAGTTTTAGGGTTAAGGTTAAGGTTAGGGTTAGGGTTAAAATTAGGGTAAGGTTAATGTTTATGATTAGGGTTAGGTTTAGTGTTACTGTTAGGGTTAGGGTGAGTATTATGATTAGGTTTACGGTTAGTGTTAGGTTTAGTGTTAGGTTTGGAATTAGTGTTAAGTTTAAGTTTAGGGTTAGTGTGAGAGTTAAGGTTAGGTTTAGGGTTCTGGTTAGGGTTAGGTTTAGGCTTAATATTAGGATTAGGGTTAGGATTAGGTTGAGTGTTAGTGTTAGGTTTAGTGTTAGGTTTAGGTTTAGTGTTAGGTTTATTGTTAGGTTTAAGGTTACAAATAGAATTAGGGTTAGGATTAGTGTTAGGATTAGAGTTAGAATTAGGGTTTGATTTAGTTTTAGGGTTATGGAAAGTGTTAGGCATAGGGTTAGAGTTAGGTTTAGGGTTAAGGTTAGGGTAAGGTTTAGTGTTTGTGTTCGGGTTAGGAATAGTTTTAATGTTAAGGTTAGGTTAGGATTTGGATTATGGTTTGGGTTAGAGTTTAGAGTTAGGTTTAGTCATGACTCTTCTACCTGGCATGGTTGTTTTACAGGATTAAGTCATAAAACAAAATGGATTCATATTTGCTCTTACTATCACATTTCCAAATGGTTTTAGTAGGTTTGATGTCAATCTTGCACACCGTTAGGCCTCAGTTTTTGTTCCATCTTTCTGTGTCTACGAGACTATCTGGCTCGCAAGACCATAAGTCTGTCATCACCTACATTTTTGTGTATATGGTTTAGGAGGGGTTTTAAGAGGCAGGGTTCTACAGCAATACCAATCAGGAGAATGACTAGGGGTCCAACTATGGCTGAAATGATGGTAGTCAACCCAGGGTATGATGAGAATAGGTTTTGATACCAATTGCCTGAAGTATCTAGTGCTTCATCTCTTTCCTTTAACCTATTTCTCACAAGTGCCAAACTGTCCTTTATTATCCCAGAATGGTTTGCATAGAAACAAGTTTCTCCTGGAGCCATACAAAGTCCTCCTGGTTTCAAAAAGAGACCATCTAGACCTCATCTGTTTGGAAGACTATTTCTGTCAGAGAGTCCAGTGAAAACATTAGTTTGGAGATTGGCCTTTCTAGTTTTTCAAAGTCTATATCTATTTGACACCTGAGGGACTTCCCAAACCAACCAGGAGGGGAACTAAAATGGGGGCAGCCAGTCTATGTTGATAAATCAGTGGGGCCTGGCCTTTTAAAAGTCCAGTTGTTCTTTTCCTTTTACTCCATCAAAATAGTAGGATACATAGTTCAGAGTTATTGTTACGATTAGAGTTAGTGTTAGTGTCTGGTTAGGGTTAGGGTTAGGGTTAAGAGTATTGTTAGGATGAGCATTTTGGTTATTATTAGGTTTAGGGTTAGGTTTAGGGTTAGTGTTAGTGTTAGGATTAGGTTTAGGATTAGAGTTAGGGTTAGGTATATTGTTAGGTTTAGTGTTCTGGTTAGGGTTAGAATAGGGTTAAGATTAAGGTAAGGGTTGGTTTTACTGTTAGGGATAGGGTTAGGGTTAGTGTTAGGGTTAGTTTAATGGTTAGATTTAGGGTTATGGTTAGGGTTAAAGTTAGGATTATAGTTAAGATTTGGGTTAGTGTTAGGTTTAGGGTTAGAATTATTGTTAAGATTACAGTTAGGGATAAGGTTAGGGTTAAGGTTATGGTTAAGTTTAGTGTTAGGTTTAGTTTTAGGGTTGAGGTTGGGTTTAGTGTTAGGGTTTGGTTTAGGGATAGGGTAGGGTTAAAACTAGGGTTTGGATTCTGGTTAGGTTTAGGGTTATGGTTAGTGTTAGGTTTAGGGTTTGGGTTAGGTTTAATGGTAGGCTTATGGTTAGAATTAGGGTTAGGTTTAGTGTTAGGCTTAGGGGTAAGAGTAGGTTTATTGTTAGGTTTAGGTTTCAGATTAGTTCTAGGGTTAAGTTTAGTGTTAGGGTTAGGGTAAGGGTTAGAATTAGGGTAAGGATTAGTGTTAGGGTTAGGGTTAAGATTAGGGTTAGGGCTAGATTAATGTTAATGTTAAGGATAGGTTTAGGTTCAGTGTTAGGGTTACAGCTAGGGTTAGTGTTAGGGTTAGGTTTAGGATTAGGTTTAGGTTTAGTGTTAGGTATAGGGTTAGCAATAGGTTTAGGGTTAGTGTGAGATTTAGGGTTATGGTTAGTGTTAGGGTTAGAGTTAGTGTTATGGTGAGGTTAGGTTTAGGGGTAGTGTTAATGTTAGAGTTAGGGTTAGGGTTACGATTAGGATTAGTGTTAGAGTTAGGATTAGGTTTAGGGTTAGGGTTAGAGTTAGGATAGGTTTAGGGTAAGTGTTTGGTTTAGTGTTAGTGTTAAGTTTAGGATTAGGTTTAGTATTAGAATTAGGGTTAAGGTTAGTTTAGGGTTAGGTTTAGTGTTAGGTTTAGGGTTAATGTTTGAATTAGATTTAGTGTTAGTGTTAGGGTTAGGGTTTGGTTAAGGGTTAAGATTAGTGTTAGTATTAGGTTTAGGGTTAGGGTTAGGTTTGGAGTAAGTATTAGGTTAGGGTTATGGTTAGAGTGAGTGTTATTGTCTGGTTAGGGTTAGGGTTTGAGTAAGGGTTAGTGTTAGGGTTAACATTAGAATTAGGGTTAGGGTTAGTGTTAGGTTTAGGTTTAGGGTTAGTGTTAGGGATAGGGTTAGCCTTAGGGTTAGTTTTAGAGTAAGAGTAAGGGTTATGATTTGGTAAGGGTAAGTGTTAGTGTCAGGGTTAGGGTTTTTGTTAGGGTTAGGGTTAGAGTTAGTGTGAGAGTTAGGTTTAGAATTGGATTTAGGGTTAGGTTAAGATTTAGTGTTAGGGTTAAGGTTAGTGTTAGGGATAGGGTTAGGTTTAGGGTTAGTGTAAGGGTTAACATTAGGGTTAGGGTAAGGTTTAGTGTTAAGATTATGGTTAAAGGTAGGTTTAGTGATAGGGTTAGGGTTAGGCTTAGGGTTAGGTTTAGTGGTAGGGTTAACATTATGCTTAGTTTTAGGGTTAGGGTTAGGGTTAAATTTAGGCTTAGGTTTAGTATTAGACTTAGTGTTTGGGCTAGGATTATTGTTAGGGTTAGTGTTAGGCTTAGGGTTATGTTAAGTGTAAGGTTTAGTGTTAGGGTTAAGGTTAGGGTTAGTGTTACTGTTAGGGTTAGGGTTAAGGTTAGAATAAGTGTGATGTTTAGGTTTAGTGTTTGGGTTCGGGTTAGGGTTAGGGTTAGTGTTAGGCTTATTGTTAGCATTAGGGTTAGATTTAGTGTTAGGTTTAAGGTAGGATTAAAATTAGTTTTAAAATTAGGGTTAGTGTTAGGATTAGGGTTGGGGATAGGGTTAGGCTTAGTGGTAAGTTTAGTGTTAGGGTTAAGTTTAGGGTTAGGTTTTGGTTTAGTGTTAGGTTTAGGGTAATGGTTAGAGTGAGGGTTAGTGTCAAGGTATCGAATAGGGTTAGGGTTAGGTTTAGGGTTCTTGTTAGTGTTAGGGTTAATGTTAGGGTTAAGGTTAGGTTTTGTGTTAGGGTTAGGGTTTGTGTTAGGTTTAGGGTTAGAATTTGGGTTAGCATTAGGGTTATGAATAGGATTATGGTTGCAGTTATGCTTAGGTTTAAGATTAGAATTAGGGTTAGGGTTAGTGTTAAGTTAAGGTTATTTTTAGTTAAGGTTAATGTTAGACTTAGGGTTAGATTTAGGTTTATGGTTATGGTTAGGGTTAGGGTTAGAGTTAGGGTTAGGAATAGGGATAGTGTTAGCTTTAATTTTAAGGTTAGAGTTAGTGTTAGGTAATTGTTAGGGTTAGAGTTAAGGTTAGGATTAGAGTTTGTGTTACGATTAGTGTTAAGGTTAGTGTTAGTGTTAGGGTTAGGGTTAGGGTTTGGGTTTGTGTTAGTGTTAGGGTTATGTTTAGGGTTAGTGTTAGGGTTAGGGTTATTGTCAGGTTTAGTGTTAGGTTTAAATTTAGGTTTAGGTTTATGGTTAGTTATAAAATTAGGATTAGGTTTCTTTTTAGGGTTAGAATTAAGGTTAGTGTTAGGGTTAGGTTTAGGGTTAGTGTTAGGGTTAGGGTCAGTGTTAGTTTTGTACTTAGGTTTAGGATAGGATTAGGAATTGTGTTAGGGTTAGGGTAGGGTTAGGGTTGTAGAGAGGATTAGGTTTAGTGTTAGTTTAGGGTTAGGATTATGGGTATTGTTAGCATTAGGTTTAGGTTTAGAGTTAGGGTTATGGTTAGGCTTAGTGTTGAGTTTAGTGTTAGGTATAGGCTTACAGTAAGGTTAGGTTAGGTTTAGTGTTTCTGTTAGTGTTAGGGTTAGCATTAGAGTTATTAATCGTTTTAGAGTAAGGTTTATTGTTTTGTTTAAAATTTGGGTTAGGGTTAGGGTTAATGTTAGAATTAGGGTTAGGGTTAGAGTTAAGTGTTAATTTTAGGGTTAGGTTAGGAATAGGATTAGAATTAGGTTCATGGTTAAGTTTAGGGTGCATGTCAGTGTTAGTGTTAGGGTAAAGAATAGGTTTAGTTTTAGGGTTAAGTTATGGTTAGGGTTAGTGTTAAGTTTAGGATTAGGGTTAGGGATAGGGTTAGTGATAGATTTAGGATTAGGGTTAGAATTAGGGTTAGGTTTAGTGTTAGGGTTAGGGTTAGGGTTAGGGTTAGCTTAGGGTTAAGGTTTTTGTTAGCATTAGGGTTAGGATTATGCATAGGTTTAGGTTTAGGGTTAAGGTTATGTTTAGTGTTGGGTTAGGGTTACTGTTAGGTTAAGGTTTAGACTTAGGTTTAGCGCTATGTTTATCATTAGTCTTAAGGTTAGAGTAGGCAGAGGGTTAAGGTAAGTGTTAGGTTAAGGTTAGGGTTACAGTTAGGGTTATGTTTGTGGATAGGGTTATGGTTAGTGTTAAAGTAAGGCTTAGGGATAGGATTAGGGATAGTGATAGGGTTAGGTTAAGGGTTAGGGTTATTGTTAGGTTGAAGTTTAGGGATAGGGGAGGATTAAGGTTAGGTTTAGTGTTAGGGTAAGGGTTAGGGTTAGGTGTGGTGTTAGGGTAAGTGTTAGTTTAAGAGTTAGGATTAGTGTTAGTGTCAGTTTTAGGTTTACTATTAGGGTTAGTTTTATGTTTAGGGTTAGTGTTAGTGTTAGGGTTAGGGTTATTGTTATGGTTATGGTTATGATTAGTTTTAGGATTAGGTTTAGTGTTAGGGTTAGAATTAGTGTTAGTGTTAGTGTTATTGTTAGAAACAGGGTAAAAATTATTTTTAGGTTTAGGTTTAGGATTAGGTTTAGGATTAGGTTAGTGTTATGGATGGGGTTAAGGTTACATTTAGTTTTAGGGTTAGGGTTAGGATTAGGTTAATGTTATGGTTAGGTTTAGTATTATCTTTACAGTTAGGATTATGGTTAGGGTTAGTTTAGTGTTAGTGTTTGTGTTAGGGTTAGGGTGATTGTAGTGTTATGGTTAGGGTTGTTGCTAGGGTTAGAGTTAGGGTTAGCATTAGTGTTATGGTTATTTTTAGGGTTAGGATTAGGTTTAGGGTTAGGGCTATGTTTAGTGTTTGGGTATCAGTTAGGGTTAGGGTTAAATATAATGTAAGGGTTAGTGTTAGTCTTAGGGTTACAGTTAATGTTATTGTTAGGGTTAGAATTAGGGTAAGGGTTAGGTTAGGGTTAGATTTAGGGTTACATTTAGAGTAGGGTTAGATTTAGTTATATGTTTAGGATAAGGTTTAGTTTTAGGGTTATGATTAGGGACACGGTTAGTCTTAGTGTTACAGTTAGGGTTAGGGTTAGAGTAAGGTTAATGTTAGAATTAGTGTGAGGGTTAAGTTTAGGGTTAAGTTTAGTGTTAGTGTTAGGGTTAGGGTTAGGGTATGGGTTTGTTTTAGGGTTAGGGTTAAGGTTGGTGTTAGGATTAGCATTAGGGTTAGGGTTAGGTACAAGTTAGGTTTAGGGATAGGGTTAGAATTAGGGTCAGTGTTAGTTTTAGGGTTAGGGATAGTTTTAGGTTTAGGGTTAGGGTTACTGTTAGATTTAGGGTTAGGTTTAGTGTTAGGGTTAGGGTTATGCTTAAGGTTAGGTTTAGTGTTAGAATTAGGATAAGGGTAAAATTCAGGGTTAGGATAAATTTTGGGTGTGTTTGGGTTCGGGTTAGGGTGAGAAATAGGGTTATGGATAGGATTAGGATTATGGTTAGGTTTAGGTTTATGATTTGGGTTAGGATTAGTGTGAGTGTTAGGTTTTGGATTAGGGTTAGTTTTAGAGTTAGTGTTAGGGTTATGTTTACATTGAAGTTTAAGGTTAGTGTTAGGGTAAGTGTTCCGTTTTTTGTTAGGGTTATGTTAGTGTTACTGTTAGGGTTAAATTTAGGGTTATGGTTAGTGTTAGGGTTAATGTTAGGGTTAGAGTTAGGGTTAGTTTTAATGTAAGGTTTATTCTTCGGATTAGGTTTAGCATTAAGATTAGGTTTAAGTTTAATGTTAGGATTAGGATTAGGGCTATGTTTAGTGTTAGTTTTAGGGTTAGGTCTAGGGTTAGTGTTAGGGTTAGTGCTATGGTAAGGGTTAGGTTTAGAGTTAGGATTAACATTAGGGTTATAGTGAGGGTTAGTGTTAAGGTTATGGTTAGGTTTAGGGTTATGTTTAGTTTTAGGGTTTGAGTTAGGGTTAGGGTTAGGATTAGTATTAGGCTCAGGGGTATGGGTAGTGATAGGGTTAGGGTTATGGTTAGGTTTAGGTTTAGGGATAGTGTTAAGTTTAGGCTTAGGTTATGAATGGGGTTTGTCTTAGGATTAGTGTTAGGATTATGGATAAGTTTAGAAATTGGATTATGGTTATGATTAGGGTTAGTGTTAGGTCAGTGTTAGCTATAGGTTTAGGTTTGGTTTAGGGATAGTAGTAGGGTTAGAGTTGGGGTTAGGGTTACGATTTGTGTTAGGTTAAGTGTTAGGGTCAGGGTTAGGTTTAGAATTATGCTTAGGATTAGGATTAGGGTTAGTGTTAGCATTAGGGTTAGGGTTAGGTTTAGGGTTTGGGTTAGTGTTAAGTTTATGGATAGTGCTAGATTTAAGGTTAGGCTTAGGGTTAGGGTTAGTGTTGGGGTTAGGTTTAGTGTTAAGTTTAGGGTTAGGGTTAGCATCAGTTTTAGCATTAATGTTAGGTTTAGGGGTAGTGTTAGTTTTAGAGTTAGGGTTAGGGTTAGTGTAAGGTTTAGCATTTGGGTTAGGGTTAGGGATGGTTTTAGGTTAGGGTTAGTATTAGGGTTAGCTTTAGTGTTGTTTTAGTGTTAGTGTTCGGGTTCTGGTTAAGGTTTGCTTAGGGTTGGGGTTAAGATTAGAATTAGGTTTGGGTTAGGGTTAGTGTTTGTATTAGGGTTATATTCAGGGTTACACAGGGTTAGATTTAGGCTTAGATTTAGGGTTAGACACAGGGTTAAGTTTTGTGTTAGTGTTAGGGTTAGGCTTAGGGTTGGTGTTAGGGTTTGGGCTAGGTTTACAGTTAGGGTTAGGTTTAGACATAACGTTATGTTTAGGGTTAATTTAGGGTTAGGTTTTCCATTAGGTTTAGGGTTAGTGTTATACTTAGGGTAATGTTTATGGTTAGGGTGTTGTTTAGGCTAAAGTTTAGGCTTTGTATTAGGTTTAGGGTTATGGTTATGATTATTTTAAGTATTAGGTTCTGGTTAGATTTAGAGATATGATCAGGTTAGGGTTTTTGTTAGGGTGAGGTTTAGAGGTAGGGTTAGGGTTATGGATAGGATCGGGTTTAGGTTTAGGGTTAAGGTTAGGGCTAGTGTTATTTTTGGGGTTAGGGTAAGGGTTAGGATGTGTGTTAGGACTAGGTTTAGGTTTAGTGTTAGGGTTATGGTTAAGGTTAATGTTAGGTTTAGGGTAAGTGTTAGGTTTAGGGTTAGGTTTAGTGTTCAGGTTAGTGTTAGTTTAAAAATTAGGTTTAGGTTTAGTTTTAGGGTTAGGGTTAGGCTTAGTTTTAGGTTTAGAGTTAGGGTTAGGTTTTGTGTTAGGTTTAGGTTTAGGGATAGTGTTATTACTAGTTTTAGCTTTAGTGTTAGGTTCAGGGTTAGGGTTAGATTTAGGGTAACTTTTAGTTTAGGGTAATGTTTAGGTTAGGTTTCAGGTTAGTGTTAGGGTTAGAGTTAGGGTTAGTGTTAGTTTTAGGGTAAGTATTAGGGTTAGTGTTTAGGTTATGTTTAGGGTTAGGGTTGATGTTAGTGTTAGGATTAGGGTTAGTGTTAGGTTAGGTTAAGGGTAGGGTTACTGTTAAGTTTAGTGTTAGGTTTAGGGTATAGGTTATTGTTAAATTTTGGGTTAGTGTTAGGGTTAGGTTTAAAATTTGTTTCAGTGCAAGGTGTAGGATCTGGTTTAGCATTATGATTATGATTTTGATTAGAGTTAGGAATAGGGTTAGGTTTAAAATTAGTATTAGTGTTAGGGTTAGGGTTAAAATTATGGTTAATGTTAGATTTAGGTTTAGGGATAAGGTTATGGATTATATTTAGGTTTACGGTTAGGTTTATTGTTAGGGTGAGGGTTAGGGTTTGGTTAAGGGATAAATTTAGGTTTAGGGTTAGGGTTAGTGTTAGCATTAGGGTTAGGTTTAATGTTAGTATTAGGGTTAGTGTTAGGGTTAAGTTTATATTTAGGTTTAGGGTTTGGGTTAGGGTTAGCATTATGGTTAATGTTAGTGGTAGGGTTAGGTTTATAGTTAGGGTTAGTGTTAGGGTTAGTTTTAGGCTTAGTTATAGTTAAGATTAGGGTTAGGTTAGGTTTAGGTTTTGTGTTAGTGTTAGGGTTAGAATTAGGGTGAGGGTTTGGTTTAATGCCAGGGTTAGGTTTGTTGTTAGGATTAGTTTAGGGTTCAGTTAGTGTTAGCTTTAGGGTTAGGTTTTGGTTAGGTTTAGGGTTTAGGGTTAGGCTTAGGGTTAGTGTTAATGTTAGGGTTAGTTTTAAGGTTAGGTTAGGGTTAGGGTTTGTCTTAGGTTATGATTTGGATAAGGGTTAGGGTTTGTGTTAGTGTTAGCTTTATGGTTAGGGAAAGGGATAGAGTTAGGGTTATGGTTAGAGTTAGGGTTAGGGTAAAGTTTAGAGTTATTTTTAGCGTTAGGAATAGGTTTAGTATTAGGGTTAGGTTAGATTTAGCATTAGGGTTATGGTTAGTGTTAGGGTTAGGTCTAGGGTTAGTGTTTGGGTGAGAGTTAGGGTTAGTGTTATTGTTAGTGTTAGGTTTATGATTAAAATCAGTGTTAGGGTTTATGGTTTGAGTTTGGGTTAGGGATTTTATGCTTAGGGTTAGGGTTAATGTTAAGGTTAGGTTTAGGTTTTGGGTTACTGTTAGGATTAGGATTTGGGTTAGGTTGAGAGTTAGAGTTATTGTGAGGGAAAGTGTTAGGGTTAGTGTTAGGGTTAGGGTTAGGTTACGGTTAGGTTAAGGTAACGTTAGGTTAAGGTAATGTTCGATTTAGGTTAGATTTAGGTTAGTGTTAGGTTTAGTGTTACCATAAGAATTAGTGTTAGGGTTAGGTTTACGGTTAGGCTTAGGGTTAGTGTTATGTTTAGGGTTGGGGAAATGTTTAGCATTAGTGTTATGGTTATGGTTTGTTTTAGAGTTAGGGTTAGGGTTAGGTTTAGCGTCAGATTTATGGTTAATAGTAGTGTTAGGATTAGGGTTCAGTTTAGCGTTAGTGTTAGGATTCCAGTTATAATTAGGGTTAGAGTTAGGTTAGGGTTAGGATTAGTGCATGAAACATGATACACTCAATTAGTTCTCAGTGCCCTCTCTATCCATTGTTCCCTCTTGCCATAGGCATATGCAACCAAAATACTAATCCTAACCCTAATACTGAGCCTAACCCTAACCCTAACACTAAAACTTACCCTGAACCTAATCCTAAAACTAATCCTAACAACAAACTTTACCCTAACTCTAAAACTAACCCTAACCAAAACACTAAAGATAACACTAACAATAAATGGAACCTTAACTCTAACACTAACCCTTACCCTAAACCTAACCCTAAACCTAACACTAAACCTAAAAGTAACCCTAAGCCTAACACTAACCCTAACCCTAAACCTAACATTAACACTTACCCTAACATAAACATAACCCTAACACTAACACTAACCCAAACCCTAAACCTAAACCTAACCCTAATATTGACCATATATTTAAACCTATTCCATACCCTAACACTTACTCTAATACTAACCCTAACCCTAACACAAACACTTATTCTACCCTAAACCTAACCTTAACTCAAACCCTACACCTATGCCTAACAATAACACTAACCCTAACCCTAAACCTACGAATAACACTTACCCAAACACTAACCATAAACTAAACACTAAAACTAACCTGCAATCTAAAAATAAACATAACACCAACACTAACCATAAACCTAATCCAAAACTTAAACCTAACACTAAACCTAAACCTAACCCTAACCCAAACATTAACCATAAGCCTTACCCTAACATTAACCCTAAAACAAACACTAACACTAAACATAACACTAAGAATAAACTGAACCCTAACCATAAAAATAACAATAATCCTAACACTAACCCTAAGGATAACACTCAACTAAAACCTAACACAAACCCTAACCCTAACCCTAACACTCATCATAAACCTAACACTAATATAAACACTAACCCTAATCCCAAACCTTACACTAACCTTAAACTTAACCCAAAACATAACACTATCCCTAATACTAATCCTAACCCTAAACCTAACATTAACCCTAAACTGAATTCTAACACTAACCCTAACCATAAACCTAAACTTAAACCTAATCCTAAATCTAAAATTAACCTTAACTTTAACATTACATCAAACACTAACCCCTACCCTATCCCTAAAACAAAATCTAACGTTAACACAAACTTTAACATTAAACCTAACCATAACCTAACCCTAAAACTAACCATAACCATAACTTAAATTGGTTCTGTAACTGTAACTGTAACTTAAACCTAACCCTAGCCCTAACACAAACCCTAACTCTAACCCTTACTCTATCCATAACACTAAACCCAACACTAACCCTAACCATAACACAAACCATAAACCTAACAAAAACACTAATGCTAACCTAATCTTAGCCCTAATCCTAACCTAAATATAACCATAAGTCTAACTCTAACCCAATCCCTAAAAATAAACCTAACCTTAACCTTAACACTAAATATAACAGTAACTGTAACTTTAACCATAATCGCAACTGTAACCATAAGCCTGATGTTAACCCTAACCATAACACAATTTCCAACCCTACCCTAAACCATATCCTAACATTAACCTAACACTAACACTAACCCAAACCCTATACTTAACCTTACCATAACATTAACCCTAACCCCTACTTTAAACCTAATACTAAGTCTAACACTAACCCTAAACCTAACCCTAATTCTAACCGTAACCTTAAACGTAACACTAACCCTAACCCTAACACTATCCATAAACCTAACCCTAACTCTTAGCCTAATCCTAACGATCACCATAACCCTAACAATAATCCTCACCCTAACACAAAATATAAACCTAACACGAAACTTAATCCTAACCCTAAACCTAACCCTAGCACTAAACCTAACTGTAACACAAACCCTAAACCTAAACAAAACACTACCCCTAACCTTACCCTAACCCTAAAATTTACCTAAACATTTCCATAAGCATAACCCTAACCCTAACCCTAAAGCTAACTTTAACCCTAACATTAATTCTAACCCTAACACTAACCTTAACCTGAACCACAAATCTCACCATAAGCATGATGCTAACCCTAACAATAACACAATTCCTAACCCTAACCTAACCCTAATTCTAACATGAACATAACAGTAACCCTAACCCTAACACTAGCCCTAATGTAAACCTAACCCTAACCTAACCCAAACCCTAACCCTAAAACTAACCCTAACCCTAAAACAAAATCTACCACTAATCATAAACCTTTCATAAACCTAACACTAATACAATAGAAACCCTAACACTAAACCTAACCCTAACCCTAACACTAACCCTAACTCTAAACCTAAATATACCACTAATCATAAACCTTTCATAAACCTAACACTAATATAATACAAACCCTAACCCTAACCCTAACCGTAACCCTAACACTAACCCTAATGTTAACCCTAAAATTAACACTAACCCTAACTGTAAACCTAACCCTAACCCTAA
>NW_026692122.1:0-74194 GCF_021218885.2 Marmota monax | reverse complement strand
GTTAGGTTTAGTATTAGAGTTAGGGTTAGGTTAAGGGTTACAGTTAGGGTTAGGGTTAGTTTTAAGATTAAGGTTCGGGTTAGGGTTAGCGTTAGTTTTAGGGTTAGGGTTAATGTAGGGTTAGGTTTAGGGTAAGATTTATTTTTAGGGTTAGAATTAGTGTTAGGGTTAGCATTATGGTTACTATTAGGGTTAGGGTTAGGGTTAAAGTTAGGGTTAGGCTTAATGTTTGGGTTACTGTTAGGGATAGGGTTAGGGTTAGGGTTGTTTTTAAGGTTACATTTAGGGATATGATTAGTGTTAAGGTTAAGATTAGGTTTAGTGTTATGTTTAGGGTTAAAGTTATGGTTAGGTTTAGTGTTAGTGTTAGGGTTAGGGATAGGGTTAGATTAAGGGTTAGTATTAGGGTGAGGGTTACAATTAGTATTAAGGTTAGGGTTAGGATTAGGGTTAGTGTTATGGTTAACTTTAGGGTTAGAATTAGAGTTAGTGCTAGGGTTAGAGTTAGGTTTAGTGTTAGGGTAAGTTTCAGGGTTAGAATTAGGCTAAGAAGTAGGTTAAGTGTAAGGTTTAGTGTCATGGTTAGAGCTAGAGTGAGTGTTAGTTTTAGGGTTATAAATAGTGTTAGGGTTAGTTTGGGGTGAGGTTTTGTGTTAGGGTTAGAGTTAGGGTTAGGATTAGGGTTATGGATAGGATTAGGGTTATGGTCAGGATTAGGTTTAGGATTAAGTTTATTTTTTTGATAGTGTTAGGGTTAGGGTAAGGGTCAGTTTTGGGGTTAGTGTTTTTGTTAGAGTTAGGGTTAGGGTGAGGCTTAGTGTTAGGTTTATTGTTAGGGTTATGGTTATGGTGAGTGTTAGGTTTAGTGTTTGGGTTAGGGTTAGTTTTAGGATTAGGTTAGTTTTAGGTTTTCTGTTAGTTTTAGGGTTAGGGTTAGGGTTATGGATAGGTTTAGGATTAGGTTTAGGGTTAGGTTTAGGATTAGGGTTAAGAATTGGTTAGTGTTAGGGTTAGGGTTAGGGTTAGAGTTAGGTTTAGGCTTAGGGTTAGAGTTAGGCTTAGGCTTAGGGTTATGTTTAGTGTTAGGGTTAGGTTTAGGATTAGTGTTAGGCTTAGGGTTAGTTTTAGATTTAGGGTTAGGTTTATGTTAGAGTTAAGATTAGTGTTAAGTTTAGGTTTTGTGTTAGGGTTAGGGTTAGGTTTGTGTTAGGGTTAGGGTTATGATTAGGGTAAGGGTTAATATTGTATTTAGTGTTAGTTTACGGTTTAGTGTTATGGTTAGGGTTAAAATCAGGGTTATATTAGGTTTAGGTTTAGGTTTATTGTTAGATTTAGGGTTAGGGTTCTGGCAAGTGTTAGGGTTAGGGTTAAGATTAGTGTTAGGGTTAACTTTAGGGTTATTTTTAGGGTTAGTGTTTGGGTTAGGCTTATTAATAGGGTTAGGTTCAGTTCTAGGGTTAAGGTTAAAGTTAGGGTTAGGTTTAGTATTAGTGTTAGGGGTAGGTTTAGTGTTATGGTAAGTGTTAGGATTAGGGTTATGGTTAGGTTAGGGTTAGAGTTTGTGTTAGAATGAGGGTGAGGGTTAGGTTTAGGTTTATTTATAAATTAGGTTTAGTGTTAGTGTTATGGATAGGGTTAGGTTTATTGTTATGGTTAAGGTTTGGTTTAGGGTTAGGGTTAGTGTTAGAGTTAGTGTTAGTGTTAGGGTTAGGGTTACGTTTAGGGTTAAGGTTAGGGTTAGTGTTAGGGTTAGTGTTAGAGTTAGGGTTAGGTTTAGGGTTAGGGTTAGGTTAGGTTTAGGGTTAGTGTTAGATTTAGGGTTATTCTTAGAGTTAAAGTTAGAATCAGGTTTAGGTTTAGGGTTAGGGTTAGGGTTAGTGTAAGGGTTAACATTAGGGTTATGGTTAGGATTAGTATTAGGAATAAGGTTAGGTTTAGGGTTAGGATTAAGGTTAGGCTTCATATTATGTTTAGTGTTGGGTTAGGATTATGTTTATGATTAGGTTTAGGTTTAGGGTTAGGGTTAAAGTTAGAATTAGGTTTAGTGTTACGGTGAGTGTTAGGGTTAGGATTAGAGTTAGGGTTAGTATTAGGTTTAGAGTTAGTTTTAGGTAAGGTTTGGTGTTATTGTTGTGATTGGGGTTAGGTTTAGGTTTAAAGTTAGTGTTAGGGTTAGGTTTATGTTTAGTGTTAAGGTTAGGTTTTGGGTTAATTTTCAGGTTAGTGGTAGGGATAGTGTTAGGGATAGAGTTTGCATTAGGTTTAGGGTTAAGTATAGGATAAGGTTTAGTGTTAGTGTTACGGTTAGGAATAGATTTAGTGTTACGGTTAGGTTAGGGTTAAAATTATGGTTAGGGTTAGGATTATGGTTAGGGTTAGATTCAGTATTAGTGTTAGTGTTAGTTTTAGTGTTACAGTTAGTATTAGGGTAAGGTTTTTGGTTGGGATTAGGGTTAGGGTTAGGTTTCGGTTTAGTGTTCAGGAAAGAGTTACTGATATGGTTAGAATTAGTGTTACGGTTATGGTTAGTTTTAGGATTAGTGTTAGTGTTATAATTAGGGTTAGATTTAGGCTTAATGTTAGGGTTAGGTTGAGGGATAGGTTAAGGGTTAAGTTTATTGTTAAGATTAGGCTTAGATTTTGTGTTAGAGTAGGGTTAGGGTTAAGGTAGAGTTTAGGGTTAAGGTTAGTGTTATGGTTAGGGTTAGTGTTAGGGTTACTGTTATGGATAGGGTTAGGGTTAGTGATAGAATTAGGGTTACTCTTAGGGTTTGGGTTAGGGTTAGGATTAGGGTTAGGGTTAGGTTTAGTGTAAGTGTTAGGGTTAGGGTTAGGGTTCAGTTAGGATTAGGGTTTTTGTAAGGGTTAGGTAAGTATTAGTGTTAGGGTTAGAATTAGAGATAGTGTTAGGGTTAGGGTTAAGTATAGGTTTAGGGTTAGTATTTGGTTTTGGCTTATCATAGGCGTGGTTTGGGGTAATATTTTAGTTTGGGAAATGGTTAGAATTAGGTGAGGTTTAGGGTTAAAATTAGGGTTAGTTTTAGGGTCAGTAATAGGATTAGGGTAAGGTTATTGTTAGGGTTAGGATTAGGGTTATGGTTAGGGTTAATGTTAGTGTTAGGGTTAGGGTTAGTGTTAAGGTTAGGGTTAGGGTTAGGTTCAATGTTATGTTTAGTGTAAGTGTTAGCATTTAAGTTACTGTTAGGGTTAGGGTTAGGTTTAGGATTATAATCAGTGTTAAATTTAGGGTTAGGGTTAGGTTTATATTTAAGTTTAGTGTTAGGTTTTGGGTTAGGGTTAAAGTTAGGGTTAGGGTAAGAGTTAGTGTTAAATGTAGGGTTAGGGTGAGCGTTAATATTAGGGTTAGTGTTAGGGTTACGGTTAGAGTTTGTGTTAGGGTAAGGTTTAGGGTCAGGGTTACTGTTAAGGTTATGGTTATGAATATGGTTAAGTTTAGGGTTAGGTTTAGGGTTATGATTAGGGTTACTTTTATTGTTAGGTTTAGGGTTAGGTTTAGAGTTATGGTTTGGGTTAGGTTATGTATAGGATTAGGGTAAAAATTACAGTTAGGGTTAGGGTTAGGCTTAGTGTAAGGGTAAGGGTTAGTGTTAGTTTTAGGGTTAGGGTTAGTTTTAGGTATAGGGTTAGTGGAAAGTTTAGGGTTAGTGTTAGAGTTTGGGTTAGGTTTAGGGTTAGTATTAGAATTAGGGTAAGCATGAGGGTTAGGGTTAGGGTAGGATTAGGTATATGGTTAGGTTTAGTGTTAGTGTTTGGGGTTAGTTTTAGGTTTAGGTTTAGGGTTAACATCAGGGTTAGTGTTAGGATTAGGTTTAGGGTTCTAGTTAGGTGTAAGGTTATTGATAGGTTTAGGCTTAGGGTTAGAGTTTGTTTTAGGGTAAAATGTAGGGTCAGGCTAAGTTTTAGTGTTACTGTTAGGATTAGGATTAGATTTAGGTTTTGGGCTACTGTTAGGGTTATGGTTATGGTTAGGGTTAGATATAGGATTAGGGTTAGTGTTAGTTTTAGGGTTAGGTTAACGTTAGTGTTAGGGTTAGTGTTAGGATTAGAGTTAGGTTTAGGGTTAAGTTTAGGGTTTGGTTCAGTGATAGGGTTGGGGTTAGGATTAAGGTTAGGTTAGGGTTAGGCTTTTTTTCGTGTTAGGATTAGGGTTAAGTTTAGTGTTAAGGATAGGGTTATGGTTACTGTTAGGGTTAAGGTTAGGGTTAGGCTTTGTGTTAGATTTAGTGTTAGTGTTAGGTTTAGGGTTAGGGTTAGGGTTAGTGTTCAGGATAAGGTAATGGTTAGTGTTGGTATTAGGTTTAGGTTTAAGTTTAGTGTTAGTGTTAGATTTAGAGTTAGGATTAGGGTTGGGTTTAAGGATAGATTTAGAGTTAGTTTCAGGGTTAAGTTTAGAGTAAGTTTTAGGGTTATATTTAGAGTTAGGGTTAGGGTTAGAGTTAGAGTTAAGGAAAGATTTACCTTTAGGAATAGGTTTAGGTTTAAGGTGAGTGTCAGTGTTAGGGTTAGTGTTAGGTTTAGGATTTGGGTTAAGGTTAAAGTTAGGGTTAAGGTTAGGCTTAGGGTTTGTTTTAGTGTTACGGTTAGGCGTAAGATTAGGGTTAGGATTATGGAAAGTATTAGAGTTAAATATAGGGTTAGGTTTAGGATTAGGGTTAGGGTTAGGGTTAGGTTTAGGTTTGTTAGGTTAGGGTACAGTTAGGTTGTGGAAAATATAGGTTAGGGTTAGGTTTAGGTTTAGGGTTTGGGTTAGTCTTATGATTAGTGTTAGGTTTAGATTCAGGTTTATGGTTAGGGTTAGAGTTAGTGTTAGGGTTATGGTTAGGGTTAGGGTAGGTTTTAGGGTTATGGTAATGGTTATGATTATGGTTGGGGTTATGTTTAGAGTTAGATTAATGGTTATGGTAAGGTTCCAATTAAGGTAAGGGTTAGTTTTAGGTTTAGGGTTAGGTTTAGGTTTAGGGTTAGAATTATGGTTATGGTTAGGTTTATGGTTAGTGTAAAAGTTATGGTTAGGTTTAGGGATTGGGTTAGTGGTAGGTTAGGGTTAGGGTTAGGGTTAGAGCTATTCTTAAGATTATGGTCAGGGATAGGTTTAGGGTTAAGGTTACGGTTAGGTTTAGAGTTAGGTTTAGTGTTAGGTTTAGGGTTAGGTTTAAGGTGAGTGTTACGGTAAGGGTTAATGTTAAGTTTAGGGTTAGGGTTAGGGTTAGGGTTATGTTTAGGTTTAGGGTTAGTTTTAAGATTAGGGTTAGGTTTAGGGTTAGGGTTAGTTTTAGGGTTAGTGTTAGGCTTAGGGTTGGGTTTAGAGCAAGGGTTAGGCTTTAGGGTTAGGTTTAGGGTTAAGTAAGGATTAGGGTGTCTATTTTGGTTAGGGTTATGGATAGGGTTAGAATTATGGATAGGATTAAGGTTACAGTTAGTTGTTAGGTTTAGGATTAGTGTTAGGGTTAACGTTAGTATTAGGGTTAAGGTTAGAGTTAGTGTTAGCATTAATGTATAGTTAGGGTTAGGTTTAGGATTAGGTTTATTGTTAGGGTTAGGGTTAGAGTTAGGGACAGTGTTAGGAGTAGTGTTACGGTTAGAGTATGGTAAGGGTTATTGTTAAATTTAGGCTTAGATTTACAGTAGTGTTAGGGTTAGTGTTAGGGTTAGTTTTGGGTTTAAGGTTAGGGTTAGATTTAGTGTTAAGGTCAGTGTTATTGTTAGGTTTAATGTTAGGTTTTTGATTATGGTTAGATTTAGGGTTAGGGTTAGTGTTAGGTTTTTGGTTAGTGTTAGGGTTAGGTTTAGGGTAAGTGTTAGGGTTAGGGTAAGGTTTAATGTTAGGTTTAGTGTTAGGATTAGGGTTAGGGTAAGGGCTAGGGTTACTGTTAGGGTTATGTTTAGGTTTAGGGTAAGAGATAGGGTTAGGGATAGTGGTAGTTTTAGGGTTAGGTTAATGTAAGTGTTAGAGTTAGGGTTAAGGTTAGGGTTAGGATTAGGTTTAGGGTTAGTTTTAGTATTAGGGTTAGTGATAGTGTTAGGATTAGGGTTAAGGTTAAGGTTAAGTTAGCGTTAGGGTTGTTGTTAGGGTTAGATTTCAGCTAAGGGTTAGGTTTCGATTTAGGGTTAGGTTTCAGAATAGGGTAATGGTTAGTGTTGGGGTTATATTTAGGTCAGTGTTAGTGTTAAAGTTAGGTTTTGGGTTAAGTTTAATGTAAGGTTTAGGGTTAGGTTTAGAGTTATGGTTATGGTTATGTATAGGGTTATGGTTGTTAAGCTTTAGTTTTAGGGATAGGGTTTAGTTTAGGGTTAGTGTTAGTTTTAGGGTTAGTGTTAGGTTTAGTTACAGGGTTAAGTTTAGTCTTAGGGTCAGGATTAGGCTTAGGGTTAAGTTTAGTGTTAGGATTACAGTTAGCTTTAGGGTTAGGGTTATGGAAATCATCAGTGTTATGGTTAGGATTGGGTTTAGGATTAGGTTTGGATTAGGGTTACATTAGGGTTAGGGTTTGTGTTAAGGTTATAGTTAGAGTTAGGGTTGCGTTAAAGTTAAGGGGAGGGTTAGGCTTAGGTTTACGTTTAGGGTTAGGGTAATTGTTAGTGTTAGGTTTAGGGTTAGGGTTAGGGTAAGTTTCAGGGTTAGGGTTAGGGTTAGGGTTATGTTTAGTGTTAGGCTAATGGTTTGGGAAGGGTTACAATTTGGGTAGGGTTACAATTAAGGTAAGGGTTAGTTTTAGGTTTATGTTTAGGGTTTGGGTTAGTGTTTGGGTTATAGTTATGTTTAGGGTTAGGATTAGAGTTAGTGTAAAAGTTAGGGTTAGTTTAAGGGGTTGGGTTAGTGTTAGGCTAGGCTTAGGGTTAGAGTTATTCTTAACCTATGGCTAGGGACAGGTTTAGGGTTAATATTATGGTTATGTTTAATGTTAAGTTTAGTGTTAGGGTGAAGGTTACGATTATTGTTAGGTTTAAGGTTAAGGTTAGGGGTAGGGTTACGGTAAGTGTTAGTGTTAGTTTTAGGGTTAGGGTTAGGGTTAGTTTCCACTTTAGGGTTAGGTTTAGGGTTTGGGTTAGTATTAAGTTTAAGGTTAGGGTTTGGGTTAGTGTTATGATCAGGGATAGGATTAGGGTTAGAATTAGTGTTAGGGTTAGGGTAAGTGTTTAAGGTTCGGTTTGGTTTGTGTTAGGGTTAGGGTTTGTTTTAGGGTTACGGTTACGATTAGGGTTTGTGTTAGGTTTATGGATAGCACTAGAATTAGGGTTATGTTTAAGTTTAGGGTAGGCTTAGGGTTTGTGTTAGGGTTAGGTTAGGGTTAGGATTATGGTTAGGGTTAGTTTTAGGGTTAGGGTTAGCATTCAGGTTAGTGTTAGGGATAGGGTTAGATTTGCTTTAGATATAAGGTTTGGGTTTTGGTTCGTGTTGGTGTTAGGTTTAGGAATATGTTTAGTGTTTGGGTTAGTTAAGAGTTAGGGTTAGGGTTAGGTTAGTGTTAGAGTTAGGGTTAAGTTTAGGATTATGTTTAGCTTTAGGGATAGTGTTAGGGTAACTTTTAGGGTTAGTGTTAATGTTAGGGTTAGGTTTATGGTCATGGTTAGAATTAGTGCTAGGGTTAGGGTTATGGTTAGGGTTAGGGTGGGTTAGTTTTGTGTTAGTCTTTGTGTTAGGGTTAGATTTATGGATAGGACTAGGATTACGGTTAGGGTTAGGTTTAACATTAGGTTTCTTGTTAGGGTTAGGGTTAAGTTTATGGTTAGTTTTAGGGCTAGTGTTAGAGTAGGGTTGGGGTTAGGATTAGGTTTAGTGTTAGTGTTGGGGTTCATGTTAGGGTTAGTGTTAGTGTTAGGGTAAGGTTAGGGTTATTGTTAGGTTTAGGTTTAGGGTTAGATTTAGGATTAGGTTTAGATTTAGTATTGGGGTTAGGATTAGGGTTAGGGTTAGATTCATTGTTAGGATTAAAAATAGTTAGAGTTAGGGTTAGGGTTAGGGGTAGTGTTAGATTTAGGGTTAGGTTTAGATTTAGCGTTAGTGTTAGGTTTATGGTTATGGGTAGACTTAGGGTTAGTTTCAAGGATATGGTAAGAGTTAGGTTTAGTGTTAGTGTTAGGTTTAACTTTAGAAATAGGGTTAGGGTTAGTGTTATGGTCAGGGTTCTGCTTAGGTTTAGGTTTAGTGTAAACTTTAGGGTTATGGTTAGGGTAAGGTTTAGTGATAGGTTTAGGGTTATGGTTAGGGTTACTTTAGGGTTAGGGTTTGTTTTAGGTTCAGGTTACTGATAAGATAAGGTTTAGGGTTACGCTTAGGTTTAGAATTAGGTTTAGGGTTAGTGTTAGGGTTAGGGTTAGGGTTAGGGTTAGGGTTAGAGTAAGGTTAGGTGGCAGGTTTAAGGTTACAGTAATGTTACATATATGGTAAGGTTTAGTTTTAGGGTTAGAGTTAGGGTTAGTGTTAGTGTTAGGATTAGGGTTATGCTTAGGGTTAGGGTCAGGGTTAGTGTTAAAGTTAGGATAAGGGTTAAAATTTGGGTTAGTTTTAGGGTTAAGGTTAGGGTTAGGGTTAGTGTTAATATTACGGATAGGGATAGGGTTAGGGTTCAGTTTACATTTAGGTTTAGTGTTAGATTTAGGGTTAAAATTAAGGTTAGGTTTAGTAATAGGATTAGAGTTAGGGTTAGGTTTAGGGTTAGGGCTAGGTTAGTGTTATGGTTAGGTATAGTGTTAGTGTTAGGGTTAGGTTTAGGGTTAGTCTTAGTGTTAAGGTTAGGGTTAAGCTTAAGGTTAGTGTTAGGTTTATGGTTAGGTTAGGTTTCATGTTAGGTTTAGGGTTAGGGTTAATGTTAGGTTTAGGTTTTAGTGTTAGGGTTAGGGTTAGTTTTAGGGTTAAGGTTATGGTTATGGTTAGGGTTAAAATTAGGGTAAGGTTAATGTTTATGATTAGGGTTAGGTTTAGTGTTACTGTTAGGGTTAGGGTGAGTATTATGATTAGGTTTATGGTTAGTGTTAGGTTTAGTGTTAGGTTTGGAATTAGTGTTAGGTTTAAGTTTAGGGTTAGTGTGAGAGTTAAGGTTAGGTTTAGGGTTCTGGTTAGGATTAGGTTTAGGCTTAATATTAGGATTAGGGTTAGAATTAGGTTTAGTGTTATTGTTAGGTTTAGTGTTAGGTTTAGGTTTAGGGTTAGGATTAGTGTTAGGATTAGAGTTAGAATTAGGGTTTGATTTAGTTTTAGGGTTATGGAAAGTGTTAGGCATAGGGTTAGAGTTAGGTTTAGGGTTAAGGTTAGGGTAAGGTTTAGTGTTTGTGTTCGGGTTAGGAATAGGTTTAGAGTTAAGGTTAGGTTAGGATTTGGATTATGGTTTGGGTTAGAGTTAAGTTTAGAGTTAGGTTTAGTCATGACTCTTCTACCTGGCATGGTTGTTTTACAGGATTAAGTCATAAAACAAAATGGATTCATATTTGCTCCTACTATCACATTCCCAACTGGTTTTAGTAGGTTTGATGTCAATCTTGCACACTGTTAGGCCTCAGTTTTTGTTCCATCTTTCTGTGTCTAAGGGACTATCTGGATCGCAAGACCATAAGTCTGACCTTACCTACATTTTTGTGTATATGGTTTAGGAGGGGTTTTAAGAGGCAGGGTTCTACAGCAATACCAATTAGGAGAATGACTAGGGGTCCAACTATGGCTGAAATGATGGTAGTCAACCCAGGGTATGATGAGAATAGGTTTTGATACCAATTGGCTGAAGTATCTAGTGCTTCATCTCTTTCCTTTAACCTATTTCTCAAAAGTGCCAAACTGTCCTTTATTATCCCAGAATGGTTTGCATAGAAACAAGTTTCTCCTGGAGCCATACAAAGTCCTCCTGGTTTCAAAAAGAGACCATCCAGACCTCATCTGTTTGGAAGACTATTTCTGTCAGAGAGTCTAGTGAAAACATTAGTTTGGAGATTGGCCTTTCTAGTTTTTCAAAGTCTATATCTATTTGACACCTGAGGGACTTCCCAAACCAACCAGGAGGGGAACTAAAATGGGGACAGCCAGTCTATGTTGATAAATCAGTGGGGCCTGGCCTTTTAAAAGTCCAGTTGTTCTTTTCCTTTTACTCCATCAAAATAGTAGGATGCATAGTTCAGAGTTATTGTTACGATTAGAGTTAGTGTTAGGGTCTGGTTAGGGTTAGGGTTAGGGTTAAGAGTATTGTTAGGATGAGCATTTTGGTTATTGTTAGGTTTAGGTTTAGGTTTAGGTTTAGATTTAGGGTTAGTGTTAGTGTTAGGATTAGGTTTAGGATTAGAGTTAGGGTTAGGTATATTGTTAGGTTTAGTGTTCTGGTTAGGGTTAGAATAGGGTTAAGATTAAGGTAAGGGTTGGTTTTACTGTTAGGGATAGGGTTAGGGTTAGTGTTAGGGTTAGTTTAACGGTTAGATTTAGGGTTATGGTTAGGGTTAAAGTTAGGATTATAGTTAAGATTTGGGTTAGTTTTAGGTTTAGGGTTAGAATTATTGTTAAGGTTACAGTTAGGGATAAGGTTAGGGTTAAGGTTATGGTTAAGTTTAGTGTTAGGTTTAGTTTTAGGGTTGAGGTTGGGTTTAGTGTTAGGGTTAGGTTTAGGGATAGGGTAGGATTAAAACTAGGGTTTGGATTCTGGTTAGGTTTAGGGTTATGGTTAGTGTTAGGTTTAGGGTTTGGGTTAGGTTTAATGGTAGGCTTATGGTTAGAATTAGGGTTAGGTTTAGTGTTAGGCTTAGGGGTAAGAGTAGGTTTATTTTTAGGTTTAGGTTTCAGATAAGTTCTAGGGTAAGGTTAGTGTTAGGGTTAGGGTAAGAGTTAGAATTAGGGTAAGGATTAGTGTTAGGGTTAGGGTTAAGATTAGGGTTAGGGCTAGATTACTGTTAATGTTAAGGATAGGTTTAGGTTCAGTGTTAGGGTTACAGATAGGGTTAGTGTAAGGGTTAGGTTTAGGATTAGGTTTAGGTTTAGTGTTAGGTATAGGGTTAGCAATAGGTTTAGGGTTAGTGTGAGATTTAGGGTTATGGTTAGTGTTAGGGTTAGAGTTAGTGTTATGGTGAGGTTAGGGTTAGGGTTAGTGTTAATGTTAGAGTTAGGGTTAGGGTTAGGATTAGGATTAGTGTTAGAGTTAGGATTAGGTTTAGGGTTAGGGTTAGAGTTAGGATAGGTTTAGGGTAAGTGTTTGGTTTAGTGTTAGTGTTAAGTTTAGGATTAGGTTTAGTATTAGAATTAGGGTTAAGGTTAGTTTAGGGATAGGTTTAGTGTTAGGTTTAGGGTTAATGTTTGAATTAGATTTAGTGTTAGTGTTAGGGTTAGGGTTTGGTTAAGGGTTAAGATTAGTGTTAGTATTAGGTTTAGGGTTAGGGTTAGGTTTGGAGTAAGTATTAGGTTAGGGTTATGGTTAGAGTGAGTGTTATTGTCTGGTTAGGGTTAGGGTTTGAGTAAGGGTTAGTGTTAGGGTTAACATTAGAATTAGGGTTAGGGTTAGTGTTAGGTTTAGGGTTAGGGTTAGTGTTAGGGATAGGGTTAGCCTTAGGGTTAGTTTTAGAGTAAGAGTTAGGGTTATGATTTGGGTTAGGGAGGTGTGTAGGTTAGGGTTTTTGTTAGGGTTAGGGTTAGAGTTAGTGTGAGAGTTAGGTTTAGATTTAGATTTAGGGTTAGGTTAATGTTTACTGTTAGGGTTAAGGTTAGTGTTAGGGATAGGATTAGGTTTAGGGTTAGTGTAAGGGTTAACATTAGGGTTAGGGTAAGGTTTAGTATTAAGATTATGGTTAAAGGTAGGTTTAGTGATAGGGTTAAGGTTAGGCTTAGGGTCAGGTTTAGTGGTAGGGTTAACATTATGCTTAGTTTTAGGGTTAGGGTTAGGGTTAAAGTTAGGCTTAGGTTTAGTATTAGACTTAGTGTTTGGGCTAGGATTATTGTTAGGGTTAGTGTTAGGCTTACGGTTATGTTAAGTGTAAGGTTTAGTGTTAGGGTTCAGGTTAGGGTTAGAGTTACTGTTAGGATTAGGGTTAAGGTTAGAATAAGTGTGATGTTTCGGTTTAGTGTTTGGGTTTGGGTTATGGTTAGGGTTAGTGTTAGGCTTATTGTTAGTGTTAGGGTTAGATTTAGTGTTAGGTTTAAGGTAGGATTAAAATTAGTTTTAAAATTAGGGTTAGTGTTAGGATTAGGGTTGGGGATAGGGTTAGGGTTAGTGGTAAGTTTAGTGTTAGGGTTAAGGATAGGGTTAGGTTTTGGTTTAGTGTTAGGTTTAGGGTAATGGTTAGAGTGAGGGTTAGTGTCAAGGTTTCGAATAGGGTTAGGGTTAGGTTTAGGGTTCTGGTTAGTGTTAGGGTTAACGTTAGGGTTAAGGTTAGGTTTTGTGTTAGGGTTAGGGTTTGTGTTAGGTTTAGGGTTAGAATTTGGGTTAGCATTAGGGTTATGAATAGGATTATGGTTGCAGTTATGCTTAGGTTTAAGATTAGAATTAGGGTTAGGGTTAGTGTTAAGTTAAGGTTATTTTTAGTTGAGGTTAATGTTAGACTTAGGGTTAGATTTAGGGTTATGGTTATGGTTAGGGTTAGGGTTAGAGTTAGGGTTAGGAATAGGGATAGTGTTAGCTTTAATTTTAAGGTTAGAGTTAGTGTTAGGTAATTGTTAGGGTTAGAGTTAAGGTTAGGATTAGAGTTCGTGTTATGATTAGTGTTAAGGTTAGTGTTAGTGTTAGGGTTAGGGTTAGGGTTTGGGTTTGTGTTAGTGTTAGGGTTATGTTTAGGGTTAGTGTTAGGGTTAGGGTTATTGTCAGGTTTAGTGTTAGGTTTAAATTTAGGTTTAGGTTTATGGTTAGTTATAAAATTAGGATTAGGTTTCTTTTTAGGGTTAGAATTAAGGTTAGTGTTAGGGTTAGGTTTAGGGTTAGTGTTAGGGTTAGGGTCAGTGTTAGTTTTGTACTTAGGTTTAGGATAGGATTAGGAATTGTGTTAGGGTTAGGGTAGGGTTAGGGTTGTAGACAGGATTAGGTTTAGTGTTAGTTTAGGGTTAGGATTATGGGTATTGTTAGCATTAGGTTTAGGTTTAGAGTTAGGGTTATGGTTAGGGTTAGTGTTGAGTTTAGTGTTAGGTATAGGCTTACAGTAGGGTTAGGTTAGGTTTAGTGTTTCTGTTAGTGTTAGGGTTAGCATTAGAGTTATTAATAGGTTTAGAGTAAGGTTTATTGTTTTGTTTAAAATTTGGGTTAGGGTTAGGGTTAATGTTAGAATTAGGGTTACGGTTAGAGTTAAGTGTTAATTTTAGGGTTAGGTTAGGAATAGGATTAGAATTAGGTTCATGGTTAAGTTTAGGGTGCATGTCAGTGTTAGTGTTAGGGTAAAGAATAGGTTTAGTTTTAGGGTTAGGTTAGGGTTAGGGTTAGTGTTAAGTTTAGGATTAGGGTTAGGGATAGGGTTAGTGATAGATTTAGGATTAGGGTTAGAATTAGGGTTAGGTTTAGTGTTAGGGTTAGGGTTAGGGTTAGCTTAGGGTTAAGGTTTTTGTTAGCATTAGGGTTAGGATTATGCATAGGTTTAGGTTTAGGGTTAAGGTTATGTTTAGTGTTGGGTTAGGGTTAGTGTTAGGTTAAGGTTTAGACTTAGGTTTAGCGCTATGTTTATCATTAGTTTTAAGGTTAGAGTAGGCAGAGGGTTAGGGTAAGTGTTAGGTTTAAGGTTAGGGTTACAGTTAGGGTTATGGTTATGGATAGGGTTAGGGTTAATGTTAAAGTAAGGCTTAGGGATAGGATTAGGGATAGTGATAGGGTTAGGTTAAGGATTAGGGTTATTGTTAGGTTGAAGTTTAGGGATAGGGGAGGATTAAGGTTAGGTTTAGTGTTAGAGTAAGGGTTAGGGTTAGGTGTGGTGTTAGTGTAAGTGTTAGTGTAAGAGTTAGGATTAGTGTTAGTGTCAGTTTTAGGTTTACTATTAGGGTTAGTTTTATGGTTAGGGTTAGTGTTAGTGTTAGGGTTAGGGTTATTGTTAAGGTTATGGTTATGATTAGATTTACGATTAGGTTTAGTGTTAGGGTTAGAATTAGTGTTAGTGTTAGTGTTATTGTTAGAAATAGGGTAAAAATATTTTTAGGTTTAGGTTTAGGATTAGGTTTAGGATTAGGTTAGTGTTATGGTTGGGGTTAAGGTTACATTTATTTTTAGGGTTAGGGTTAGGATTAGGTTAATGTTAGGATTAGGTTTAGTATTATCTTTACAGTTAGGATTATGGTTAGGGTTAGTTTAGTGTTAGTGTTTGTGTTAGGGTTAGGGTGATTGTGGTGTTATGGTTAGGGTTGTTGCTAGGGTTAGAGTTAGGGTTAGCATTAGTGTTAGGGTTATTTTTAGGGTTAGGATTAGGTTTAGGGTTAGGGCTATGTTTAGTGTTTGGGTATCAGTTAGGGTTAGGGTTAAATATAATGTAAGGGTTAGTGTTAGTCTTAGGGTTACATTTAATGTTAGTGTTAGGGTTAGAATTAGGGTAAGGGCTAGGTTAGGGTTAGATTTAGGGTTACATTTAGAGTTAGGGTTAGATTTAGTGTTAGGTTTAGGATAAGGTTTAGTTTTAGGGTTATGATTAGGGACACGGTTAGTCTTAGTGTTACAGTTAGGGTTAGGTTTAGAGTAAGGTTAATGTTAGAATTAGTGTGAGGGTTAGGTTTAGGGTTAAGTTTAGTGTTAGTGTTAGGGTTAGGGTTAGGGTATGGGTTTGTTTTAGGGTTAGGGTTAAGGTTGGTGTTAGGATTAGCATTAGGGTTAGGGTTAAGTACAAGTTAGGTTTAGGGATAGGGTTAGAATTAGGGTCAGGTTCAGTTTTAAGGTTAGGGATAGTTTTAGATTTAGGGTTAGGGTTACTGTTAGATTTAGGGTTAGGTTTAGTGTTAGTGTTATTTTTACAGTTACAGTTAGAGTTAGGATTAGTGTCAGGATTAGGGTTAGGGTTAGGGGTAGGGTTAGTGTTAGGGTTAGGGTTAGGGGTAGGGTTAGTGTTAGGGTTAACATAATGTTTAGGGTAAGAATTAGAGTTAGGGTAAGGGTTAGGTTTAGGCTTATAGTTAGTGCTAGAATTAAACTTAGGCTTAGGGTTAGGGTTAGTGTTAGGGTAGGGTAGGGTTAGGTTTAGTGTTAGAATTAGGAAAAGGGTAAAATTTAGGGTTAGGATAAAGTTTGGGTGTGTTTGGATTCAGGTTAGGATGAGAAATAGGGTTATGGATAGGATTAGGATTATGGTTAGGGTTAGGTTTATGATTTGGGTTAGGATTAGTGTGAGTGTTAGGTTTTGGATTAGGGTTAGTTTTAGAGTTAGGGTTAGGGTTATGTTTACATTGAAGTTTAAGGTTAGAGTTAGGGTAAGTGTTCCATTTTTTTAGGGTTAAGGTTAGTGTTACTGTTAGGGTTAATTTTAGGGTTAGGGTTAGTGTTAGGGTTAATGTTAGGGTTAGAGTTAGGGTTAGTTTTAATGTAAGGTTTATTGTTCGGATTAGGTTTAGTGTTAAGATTAGGTTTAAGTTTAATGTTAGGATTAGAATTAGGGCTATGTTTAGTGTTAGTTTTAGGGTTAGGTCTAGGGTTAGTGTTAGGGTTAGTGCTATGGTTAGGGTTAGGTTTAGTGTTAGGATTAACATTAGGGTTATAGTGAGGGTTAGTGTTAAGGTTATGGTTAGGTTTAGGGTTATGTTTAGTTTTATGGTTTGAGTTAGGGTTAGGGTTAGGATTAGTATTAGGCTCAGGGGTATGGGTAGTGTTAGGGTTAGGGTTAGGGTTAGGTTTAGGTTTAGGGATAGTGTTAAGTTTAGGCTTAGGTTATGAATGGGGTTTGTCTTAGGGTTATTGTTAGGATTATGGATAAGTTTAGAAATTGGGTTATGGTTATGATTAGGTTTAGTGTTAGGGTCAGTGTTAGCTATAGGTTTAGGTTTGGTTTAGGGATAGTAGTAGGGTTAGAGTTAGGGTTAGGGTTACGATTTGTGTTAGGTTAAGTGTTAGGGTCAGGGTTAGGTTTAGAATTATGCTTAGGATTAGGATTAGGTTTAGTGTTAGCATTAGGGTTAGGGTTAGGTTTAGGTTTTGGGTTAGTGTTAAGTTTAGCGATAGTGCTAGATTTAAGGTAAGGCTTAGGGTTAGGGTTAGTGTTGGGGTTAGGTTTAGTGTTAAGTTTAGGGTTAGGGTTAGCATCAGTGTTAGCATTAATGTTAGGTTTAGGGGTAGTGTTAGTTTTAGAGTTAGGGTTAGGGTGAGTGTAAGGTTTAGCGTTTGGGTTAGGGTTAGGGATGGTTTTAGGTTAGGGTTAGTATTAGGGTTAGCTTTAGTGTTGTTTTAGTGTTAGTGTTAGGGTTCTGGTTAAGGTTTAGTTAGGGTTGGGGTTAAGATTAGAATTAGGTTTGGGTTAGGGTTAGTGTTAGTATTAGGGTTAGATTCAGGGTTAGACAGGGTTACATTTAGGCTTAGATTTAGGGTTAGACACAGGGTTAAGTTTTGTGTTAGTTTTAGGGTTAGGCTTAGGGTTGGTGTTAGGGTTTGGGCTAGGTTTAGAGTTAGGGTTAGGTTTAGAGATAACGTTATGTTTAGGGTTAGTTTGGGGTTAGGCTTTCCATTAGGTTTAGGGTTAGTGTTATACTTAGGGTAATGTTTATGGTTAGGGTGTGGTTTAGGCTAAGGTTTAGGCTTTGTATTAGGTTTAGGGTTATGGTTATGATTATTTTAAGTATTAGGTTCTGGTTAGATTTAGAGATATGATCAGGTTAGGGTTTTTGTTAGGGTGAGGTTTAGAGGTATGGTTAGGGTTATGGATAGGATCGGGTTTAGGTTTATGGCTAAGGTTAGGGTTAGTGTTATTTTTGGGGTTAGGGTAAGGGTTAGGATGTGTGTTAGGACTAGGTTTAGGTTTAGTGTTAGGGTTATGGTTAAGGTTAATGTTAGGTTTAGGGTAAGTGTTAGGTTTAGGGTTAGGTTTAGTGTTCAGGTTAGTGTTAGTTTAAAAATTAGGTTTAGGTTTAGTTTTAGGGTTAGGGTTAGGCTTAGTTTTAGGTTTAGAGTTAGGGTTAGGTTTTGTGTTAGGTTTAGGTTTAGGGATAGTGTTATTACTAGTTTTAGCTTTAGTGTTAGGTTCAGGGTTAGGGTTAGATTTAGGGTAAATATTAGTTTAGGGTAATGTTTAGGTTAGGTTTCGGGTTAGTGTTAGGGTTAGAGTTAGGGTTAGTGTTAGTTTTAGGGTAAGTATTAGGGTTAGTGTTTAGGTTAGGTTTAGGGTTAGGGTTGATATTAGTGTTAGGATTAGGGTTAGTGTTAGGTTAGGTTAAGGGTAGGGTTACTCTTAAGTTTAGTGTTAGGTTTAGGCTTAAGGTTATTGTTAAACTTTGGGTTAATGTTAGGATTAGGTTTAAAATTTGTTTCAGTGCAAGGTGTAGGATCTGGTTTAGCATTATGATTATGATTAGGATTAGAGTTAGGAATAGGGTTAGGTTTAAAATTAGTGTTAGTGTTAGGGTTAGGGTTAAAATTATGGTTAATGTTAGATTTAGGTTTAGGGATAAGGTTATGGATTACATTTAGGTTTAGGGTTAGGTTTAGTGTTAGGGTGAGGGTTAGGGTTTGGTTATGGGATAAATTTAGGTTTAGGGTTAGGGTTATTGTTAGCATTAGGGTTAGGTTTAATGTTAGTGTTAGGGTTAGTGTTAGGGTTAAGTTTATATTTAGGTTTAGGGTTTGGGTTAGGGTTAGCATTATGGTTAATGTTAGTGTTAGGGTTAGGTTTATATTTAGGGTTAGTGTTAGGGTTAGTTTTAGGCTTAGTTATACTTAAGATTAGGGTTAGGTTAGGTTTAGGGTTTGTGTTAGTGTTAGGGTTAGAATTAGGGTGAGGGTTTGGTTTAATGCCAGGGTTAGGTTTGTTGTTAGGATTAGTTTAGTGTTTGGTTAGTGTTAGCTTTAGGGTTAGGTTTTGGTTAGGTTTAGGGTTTAGTGTTAGGCTTAAGGTTAGTGTTAGTGTTAGGGTTAGTTTTAAGGTTAGGTTAGGGTTAGGGTTTGTCTTAGGTTAGGATTTGGATAAGGGTTAGGGTTTGTGTTAGTGTTAGCTTTATGGTTAGGGAAAGGGATAGAGTTAGGGTTATGGTTAGAGTTAGGTTTAGGGTAAAGTTTAGAGTTAGTTTTAGCATTAGGAATAGGTTTAGTATTAGGGTTAGGTTAGATTTAGCATTAGGGTTATGGTTAGTGTTAGGGTTAGGTCTAGGTTTAGTGTTTGGGTGAGAGTTAGGGTTAGTGTTATTGTTAGTGTTAGGTTTATGATTAAAATCAGTGTTAGGGTTTATGATTAGTGTTTGCATTAGGGATTTTATGCTTAGGGTTAGGGTTAATGTTAAGGTTAGGGTTAGGTTTTGGGTTACTGTTAGGATTAGGATTTGGGTTAGGTTGAGAGTTAGAGTTATTGTGAGGGAAAGTGTTAGGGTTAGTTTTAGGGTTAGGGTTAGGTTACGGTTAGGTTAAGGTAATGTTCGATTTAGGTTAGATTTAGGTTAGTGTTAGGTTTAGTGTTACCATAAGAATTAGTGTTAGGGTTAGGTTTACGGTTAGGGTTAGGGTTAGTGTTATGTTTAGGGTTGGGGAAATGTTTAGTATTAGTGTTATGGTTATGGTTTGTTTTAGAATTGGGGTTAGGGTTAGGTTTAGCATCAGATTTATGGTTAATATTAGTGTTAGGAATAGGGTTCAGTTTAGGGTTAGTGTTAGGATTCCGGTTATAATTAGGGTTAGAGTTAGGTTAGGGTTAGGATTAGTGCATGAAACATGATACACTCAATTAGTTCTCAGTGTGCTCTCTATCCATTGTTCCCTCTTGCCATAGGCATATGCAACCAAAATACTAATCCTAACCCTAATACTGAACCTAACCCTAACCCTAACACTAAAACTTACCCTGAACCTAATCCTAACACTAACCCTAACAATAAACTTTACCCTAACTCTAAAACTAACCCTAACCAAAACACTAAAGATAACACTAACAATAAACGGAACCCTAACTCTAACACTACCCCTTACCCTAAACCTAACCCTAAACCTAACACTAACCCTAAAACTAACCCTAAGCCTAACACTAACCCTAACCCTAAACCTAACATTAACACTTACCCTAACATAAACCTAACCCTAACACTAACACTAACCCAAACCCTAAACCTAAACCTAACCCTAATATTGACCATATATTTAAACCTATTCCATACCCTAACACTAACTCTAATACTAACCCTAACCCTAACACAAACACTTATTCTACCCTAAACCTAACCTTAACTCAAACCCTACACCTACACCTAACAATAACACTAACCCTAACCCTAAACCTACCAATAACACTTACCCAAACACTAACCATAAACTAAACACTAAAACTAACCTGCAATCTAAAAATAAACATAACACCAACACTAACCATAAACCTAATCCAAAACTTAAACCTAACACTAAACCTAAACCTAACCCTAACCCAAACATTAACCATAAGCCTTACCCTAACATTAACCCTAAAACAAACACTAACACTAAACCTAACACTAAGAATAAACTGAACCCTAACCATAAAAATAACAATAATCCTAACACTAACCCTAAGGATAACACTAAAACTAACTCTAAACTAAAACCTAACACAAACCCTAACCCTAACCCTAACACTCACCATAAACCTAACACTAATATAAACCCTAACCCTAATCCTAAACCTTACACTAACCTTAAACTTAACCCAAAACATAACACTATCCCTAATACTAATCCTAACCCTAAACCTAACATTAACCCTAAACTGAATTCTAACACTAACCCTAACCAAAACCCAAACCCTAACCCTTAACATAGCTCTAAACCTAACGCAAACTCTAACACTAACATAAACCCTAACAAAAACCCTAACACTAATCCAAACACTAACACTAAACCTAACACTAGCACTAACCCTAACCCTAATACTAAACCTAACCCTAACACTAACCTTTACACTAAACCTTATCCTATCCCTTACCCTAACTATAAGCCTAAACCTAAAGAAAACCCTAAACCTAAACCTAACCCTAAGCCAAAATATAACCCTAAATGAAAACCTAACCCTAACCAAAACACTAACCCTAACCCTGACCTTAACCTTAACATTAATCCTAAATATATCCCTAATCATAATCCTAAACCTAACCCTAACCCTAATCAAACCCTAATCCTAACTCTAACCATCAACCTAAACCTAACACTAACCCTAATAATAACCCAAATTTTAACCCTAAACTTAACACTAACACTAAACATGACTCTAACACTAAAACTAAGCCAAACCCTAACCCTAAATCTAACACAAACTCTATCCCTAATTCTAACCCTAACCCTAACACTAACACTAACCGTAAATTTAACCCTAACCCATAACCTAAACCTAACCCTAACACTAACACTAACCCTAATAATAAACCAAACTCTAACCCTAATTTTAACCCTAACACTAGCCATGAATTTAACCCTAATCCATACCTTTACACTAACCCTAATCCTAACACTAACACTCACCCTAACACTAAGACTAACCTCAATATAACCCTAAATCTAACAGCTATTCTAAACCCTAAACCTAACCATAAACCTAAACCTAACACTCACCCTAAACCTAACCCTAATACTAAACCTAAATTTAAACCTAAAACTAACCCTAACCCTAACCCTAAACCTAACACTAACCCTAACACTAACATTGAACTTAACCCTAAAACTAACCCTAAAACTAAACTTAACCCTAACACTAACCCTAAAACTAACCATAAAACTACCTAACCCAAATACTAAACTTAACAATAACTATTACCGTATCACTTACCCTAAACTTAAAACTAATCCAAATGTTAACCCTAACTGGAAAACTAAACCAAACTCTAACCCTAACCATAACCCTAACCCTAACTTTAACATTAACCCTAACTGTAACACTAACTCTAACACCAAACATAACACTAACACTAAACTGAACTCTAACACTAACAATACAATAGCCATAACACTAACCCTAAAAATCACACTATACCTACATTAACCTTATTCCTAACACAAAACCCTAACCCTAAACCTAATGTTCACCCTAAAACTAACACTAACCCTAAACATAACCATAACCCGAACACTAACCCTAACGCTAAACCTAACCCTAATCATAACACTAACGCTAGCACTAATCCTAACCCTAACCCTAACGCTAAACCTAACACTAACCTTAACTCTAACCCTATACATAACACCCTAAACCTAATCTTAACCCTAACCCTAACTCTAGCACTAACCCTAACCACAACCCAAACCCTAAACCTAACCTTAACCTTAACCCTAACCAAACACTAACTCTAACATAAACAAAAAAACTAATAAAAACCCTAAATCTAATCCTAAACCTAACCCTAAACCTAACACTAACCCAAACCCTAACCCTAATACTAACCCTAACCTTAACCCTATCACTTACCCTAAACTTAAACATAACCCTAAAGTTAACCTAACTCTAAAACTAACCCTAAGTTAACAATAACCCTAACAATCACACTAATTCTAACCCCAACCCTAAATCTTACCCTAACACTAACCCTAACCCTAACCTTATCACTAACACTAACTTCAAACCTAATACTAAGTATAACACTAACCCTAACACTAACCCTAAACCTAACCCTAATTCTAAATGTAACCCTAAACGTAACACTAACCCTAACACTAACACTAACCCTAACCCAACCCTAATATTTACCCTAAACCTACCCCTAACCCTAACAGTAAACCTAACAATAAACCTAATCCTAACTGTAACGCTAACCCTAAAATTAACCCTAACCCTAACAAAAACCCTTACACTAAACCTAACAATAACTGCAACCCTAAACCTACCCTTAACATTAAACCTAACCCTAAACCTAAACATAAAATTAACGCTGAACCTAACTCTAATTGTAACCCTAACCCTAACACTAACCCTAACTGAAACCCTAACACTAACAGTAATTCTAACCCTAAGACAAAACCTACACCTGCCCAAAACATTAACCCTAACCTAAACCTAACCCTAACCTAACGTTAACCATAAACCTAAACTTAAACCTAATCCTAAACCTAAAATTAACCTTAACTTTAACATTACATATAACACTAACCCCTACCCTATCCCTAAAACAAAATCTAACGTTAACACAAACTTTAACATTAAACCTAACCATAACCTAACCCTAAAACTAACCATAAACATAACTTAAATTGGTACTGTAACTGTAACTTAAACCTAACCCTAGCCCTACAAAAACCCTAACTCTAACCCTTACTCTAACCCTAACACTAACCCCAACACTAACTCTAACCATAACACAAACCATAAACCTAACAAAAACACTAACCCTAACCTAATCTTAGCCCTAAACCTAACCTAAACATAACCATAAGTCTAACTCTAACCCAATCCCTAAAAATAACCCTAACATTAACCCTAACACTAAATATAACAGTAACCATAACTTTAACCATAATCGCAACTCTAACCATAAGCCTGATGCTAACCCTAACCATAACACAATTTCCAACCCTACCCTAAACCATATCCTAACACTAACCTAACACTAACACTAACCCAAACCCTATACTTAACCTTACCATAACATTAACCCTAACCCCTACTTTAAACCTAATACTAAGTATAACACTAACCCTAAACCTAACCCTAATTCTAACCATAACCTTAAACGTAACACTAACCCTAACCCTAACACTAACCATAAACCTAACCCTAACTCTTAGCCTAATCCTAATGATCACCATAACCCTAACAATAATCCTCACCCTAACACAAAATATAAACCTAACACGAAACTTAATCCTAACCCTAAACCTAACCATAACACTAAACCTAACTGTAACACAAACCCTAAACCTAAAGAAAACACTACGCCTAACCTTACCCTAACCCTAAAATTTACCTAAACCTTTCCATAAGCATAACCCTAACCCTAACCCTAAAGCTAACTTTAACCCTAACATTAATTCTAACCCTAACACTAACCTTAACCTGAACCGCAAATCTCACCATAAGCATGATGCTAACCCTAACAGTAACACAATTCCTAACCCTAACCTAACCCTAATTCTAACATGAACATAACAGTAACCCTAACCCTAACACTAGCCCTAATGTAAACCTAACCCTAACCTAACCCAAACCCTAACCCTAAAACTAACCCTAACCCTAAAACTAAATCTACCACTAATCATAAACCTTTCATAAACCTAACACTAATATAAAGAAACCCTAATCCTAAACCTAACCCTAACCCTAACACTAACCTTAACTCTAAACCTAAATCTACCACTAATCATAAACCTTTCATAAACCTAACACTAATATAATACAAACCCTAACCCTAAACCTAACCCTAACCCTAACACTAACCCTAATGTTAACCCTAAAATTAACACTAACTCTAACTGTAAACCTAACCCAAACCCTAACTCTTACCTTATCCCTAACCGTAACCATAACAGTAATCCCAAACCTAACCCTATCAATAAACCTAACCCTAACCCTAGTTCTTATCCTAACACTAAACCAAACCCTAACCCTAACCCTAAACCTAATCTAACACTAATCCTAACCCTAAAACTAAACATAACCCTAAACCTAACACTGACCCTAACCCTAACACTAACCCTAGACCTAATCCTAATAGGAACCCTAATCCTATGTGTAACCTAATTCTCTTCCTAATCCTTAACCTAACACAAACCCTAAACTTAACACAAAACCCAACCCTAAACCTAACATTAAACCTAAGAGTAATCCAAACCCTAAACCTAACCCTTACTCTAAAACTAACAATATTCCTAACCCTAACCCTAACCCTAACCCTTACTCTAAAACTAACAATATCCCTAACCCTAACCTTAACACTAAACCGAATTTCAACACTAACCCTAATATTAACCCTAACACTCTAACCCTTACCCTAACACTAACACTAACACTAACTGTAACACTAACACTAACTCTAACCCTAAACCTAACACTAACCCTAAGTCTAATGCTAACACAAACCCTCACCCTAACCCTAACACTAACGCTAAACCTCACCCTAAGTCTAACACTAACACTTACTCTAACCTAACTCTTACCTAAACCCTAACACTAACTCTAACCTAACAAAAAACCTAACAATAAACCTAAAACTAAACCTGACCAAACACTAATGCTAACACTAACACAAACCCTTATCCTAAACCTAACCATATCATTAAACCTAACCCTAACTCTAAACCTTACCCTAACCCTAACATTGACCTGAACACTACTCCTAAACTTGACTTTACCCCTAACATCAAACCTAACAATAAACTTAAACCTAACACTAAACATAACCCAAACCCTAACCCTAACACAGCACTAACCCTAATCCTAAACCTAACCCTAACACAAACCCTAACACTAACCCTAACACTAACACTAACCATAACACTAACCCAAACACTAACCCTAATTCTACAACTAAATCTAACCGTAGCCCTAACCCTAACTGTAACACTTAAACTAACCCTAATGCTAACTCTAACTCTAACCCTAACCCTAACACTAACCCTAACCCTAAACCTAACACTAACCCTAACACTCAACCTAAAACTAACCCAATCCCCAACACTAAGTCTAACACTAATCCTAACTATAACCTTATCCCTAGCCCTAACTCTAACCTTAACACAAAACTTAATCCTAAAAATAACTCTAACACTAACCCTAACCCTAACCCTAACACTAACTCTAACTCTCAACCTAACCCTAACCCTAACCCTAAGTCTAACCCTAACTCTAATACTGAAACAAACCCTAACCCTAAACCTAACACTAACTGTAACCCTAATACAAATGCAACCTAATCCTAACTATCACCATAACTCTAACCATAACCCTATTCCTAACACAAAACATAACCCTAACACAAACCTTAATTCTAACAATAATGCTAACCCTAACAATAACCCTAATGGTAACCCTAAATCTATCACTAACCCTACCCTAACACAAACTCTAAACCTAACAAAAACCCTAACCCTAAACCTAACCCTAACCCTAACCCTAAACTAACAATAACCATAACCCTAGTCCTAACCCTAAAGCTAACCTTAACCCTAACTCTAACACTAACCCTAACCCTATTCTTAACCAGAATCTCAACACTCACAATAAGCCTGACGCTAACCCTAACCATAACAATATTCCAAACACTAACCTAACCCTAATCCTAACTCTAACCTAACACTAACCCATCCCTAACCCCTAATCCTAACACTAACACTAGCCTTAACATAACCCTACCCCTAACCTAACACTAACCCTAACCATAGCACTAATCCTAACCCCAACCCTAATACTAATTGTAAACCTATCCCTAACCCTAACCCTAACCCTAACACTAACACTAACGCCAACACAAACCCTAAAAATAATTCTAACACAAACCAAAACCCTAACCCTAATATTAACCCTAACATTAATCCTATCCCTAAACCTAGCCCTTAATCTAAAACTATCATTATCCCTAACCCTAACCCTAACACTAAACCTAAATCTAATACTAACCCTAACACTAACCATAACCCTTACTCTATCCCTTACACTAACACTAATCCTAACACTAACTCTAACACTAACCTTAACCCTAACACTATCACAAACCGTAAACCTATTTCTAACCATAAGACTATCCCTAAGACTAACCCTAACCCTATTCCTAACACTAATACTAACCCTAAATCTAACCCTAACCCTAACTCTAACACTTACCCTAACCCTCAACCTTACCTTAAACCTAACACTAACCTTTACCCTAACACAAAACCTTGCACTAACCCTAACCCTAAAGCTGACCCAATCCCTAACCCTAACACTAACACTTATCCTAAATCTAAACATAAACCAACACTATAGCTAAATCAAACCCTACACCTAACCCTAATCCTAAACCTTACCCTAACCCTAACACAGACATGAACACCCCTAAACTTACCCTTAACCCTAACACTAAAAATAACAATAAACCTAACACTAACCCTAACCCTAACCCTAACACTAACACAAAACCTAACACTAACCCTTACCTAACAGAAAACCTAACACAAACCCTACCAATAAACCTAAACCTGAACCTAACCTAACCCTAACCCTATCCCCAACCTAACCCTAGCATTGACCCTAACAAACCCGAACCCTAACTCTAACCCTAAACTAATCCTATACCTAAACCTAACCCTAACCCTAACCCTAAATCTAACCCTAAATCAAATCCTAACCCTAAACCTCACCCTAACCTAACCATAACCCTAAACCTACCCATAAACCTAGACCTAACTTTAAACATAATCCTAACCCTTGCCCTAACACAAAGCCTAACCCTAACCCTAACACTAACTCGAACCCTAACCCTAACCATAAAACTAACCCGAATCCTAACAATAACTCAAACCATAACCCTAATCGTAACCCTAACAGTTACACTTACCCTAACTCAATCTTACGACTAACACTAAACCTAATTCTAACATGAACACTAAACCTAACACTAACCCTATTTCTAACTGCAACCCTAATCGTAACCCTAAGCCTAACCCTAAACTAACACTTATCCTAACCCTATATCTAACCCTAACACTAACCCTAACCCTATTCCTAACACTACCATAAATCCTACCCTAACCCTACCCTATCCCTGACACTAACACTACACCTAAATCTAATCCCAACCCTAACCCTAATACTAAATCTAAACCTATACCTAACCCTAAAATTATCCATAACCCTAACCCTAACCCTAATCCTAACCCTAACAATAACACTAAAACTAAACCTAATCCTAATAACAACCCTAAATTTAACCCTAACCTTAACCCTAATCCTAAACGTAACTGTAACCATAACTCTAACCCTAACCATATCCATAACCTTAATCATAACCCTAACACTAACACTAACCCTATCACAAACCCAAATCCTAACCCTAACACTAACTCTAACCTAAATCTAACCCTAATCCTAAAATTAACCTTAATTCTAACCCTAACCATAACCCTAACCCTAACCCTTACACAAACCCTAAACATTACCTTAACCCTAACCTAACCCTAACCCTAACCCTAAAACTAACATAACCCTAAACCTAAATGTAACAGTAATTATAATCCTAAACCTAACATTAACCCTAACACAAACGGTAACCCTAACCCTAACACTAAGCCTAAACCTTACCCTAACCCTAAACTTAACACTAAACCTAACCCTAAACCTTACCCTAACATTAACTCTAATCCTAACCGTAACCCAAAACCTAAAACTTACCCTGATCCTAAGCCTAACCCTAACACTAACCTTAACACTAATCTGAACACTAACCAAAAACCTAAGTCTAACCCTAACCCTAACCCTAACCAAAACTCAAACCATATGCCGAACCATAACCGAAACCATAACACAATTCCTAACCCTAACGTAACCCTAATCCTAACACTCACACTAACACTTACCCAACCTATCTTTAACCGTAACACTAACCCTAACCCTAACCATAACTCTAACACTAATTGTAAACCTATCACTAACCCTAACCCTAACCATAAAACTAATGCTAACACTAACACTAACCCAAACCCTAAACCTAAATGCATTCTTACTCTAAACCTAATTCTAATCCTAAAACTAACCATAATAGTAAAACTATTGTTAACACTAAAACTTACCCCAACCCTAAACCTAAACGTAAATCTTACTCTAAACCTAACTCTGATCCGAAAACTAACCCTAACACTAACACTATATCTAACAATAAACGTAAACCTAACCCTATCCCTAACACTAACCCTAACACAAACCCTAAAACTAACCCTAACACTAATCATAACCCTAACACATACCTTAAACCTAACCCTAAACCTAATCCTAACTATATGCCTAATCTTACTCGTAACCGTCCCCTAACTTTAACCCTAACCCTAACACAAAACATAACCCTAAAACTAACCCTAATGCAAACCTTAATCCTAAACCTAGAACTAACCATAACCCTAACCCTAACACTAACCTAACCCTAACCTTAACCCTAATATCAACCCTAATCATAACATTAACACCTACACTAACCCTAAACCTAACTCTAACCCTGAAGCTAATCCTAACCATAACCCTAAATCTAACCCTAACCCTAACCTTAACCCCCAAACAAACCTTAACCATAAACATAATACTACACCTAATGCTAACAATAACCCTAACCCTAACACGAACATTACTGAAACCCTAACACAAACACTATCTGTAACCCTAACCCTAACCCTAACATTAACACTAAACATAACCATAAACCTAACACTAACCATAAACCTAACCCTAACACAAAACTTAACCCTAACCCTAAAACTAATCTTCAATTTAACCCTACTCCTAACTGTAAGCCTAAGCCAAACCCTAACCCTAAACCTAACCCAAACACAAAATGTAACCCTAACACACAATGTAACCCTAACCCTAACCATAACCATAACCATAACACTAACCCTAAACTTAACTCTAAACCTAACACTAAACCTCACACTAAACCTAAACCTAACAGTAACACTAACACTAACCCTAAACCTAACACTAACCATAACCCTAACAATATTCCTAAACATAACCCTAAACATAACCCTAAAACTAACATAAATCCTAACAATAACCCTAAACCTAACAAAACCCTATCCCAAAATATAACCCTAAACCTAAGCCTAACCCTACCTTAAACATAAACCTAAACCTACCCATAAAATAAACACTAAACCTACACCTAAAACAAACCCTAACACTAACCAAAACCCTAAGCCTAACACTAACCCTAACCCAAACCTAAAACTATCACTTACCCTAAACCTAAACCTAATCCTAAACCTAACACAGGGTTAGCACCCTTACATTAACCGTAACCCTAACACAAACCCTAACCCTAACCCTAAATCTAACCTTAATCCTATTTGTAACACTAATATTAACCCTAAAACTAAACCTAACACAACTTTTAAACCTAACACAAAACCTAACACAAACCCTAACCCTAACACTAACCCTAACACTAAATTTTAAACAAATTCTAACACTAAACCTAACCCTAAACCTAACCATAACACTAACCCAAACCCTAACCCTAAACGTAACTCTAAACCTTACCCTAACCCTAACCCTAACTCCAACCATAACCTTAACACTAACGCTAACCCTAAACTTAACCCTAAAACTAATCATAATCACAACCCTAACCCTAACTCTAATCCTAAACCTATTCCTACCATAACACTATCAATAACTGTAACCCTAATCCTAACCTTTACACTAACACTAACCCTAACCCAAACCCTAACCCTATCCATAAACCAAATTTTAAACATTACCATAATGTTAACCCTAAACTTAAATCTAAAACTAGCAAAACCCTAACACTAAACCTAAACCTAAACTTAACCCAAACACGAACCCTAACACTAACCCTAACCCTAATAGAATCCCTAACACTATTCCTAACACTAACCCAAAACCTAACTTTAACCCAAACCCGAATCCTACACTAACCCTAAACCTAACAGAAACCCTAACACTAACCCTAAACCTAACCCTAACCCTAACCCTACCCATACCCCTAACCCTAACCCTAACCCTAACACTAAATTAACCATAACCCTAAGACTAAAACTAACTCTAACCCTAACCCTAATATTTATCCTAACCTTAACCCTAATGCTAATGCTAACCCTAACCTTAAACCTAACACTAAACCTAACCCTAATCATAAACCTAATGCTTACACTAACTCTAACCACAACATGTACCCTAACATTAACCTTACCCTAACCCTAACCCTAACGATAACCCTAACACTTACCCTAAACCTAACCCTAAAGCTAACCCTAACACTAACAATAACCCCAACCCTAAACTAACCCTAACATTAATAATAACACTGTTCGTAGCCTGAACCCTTACACTAACCCTAAAATTAACTCTAACACTAATGGTAATCCTAACCATAACTCTAAACCTAACCCTAATGCTAACCCTACACCTAACCCTAACACAAACCCTAACCCTAACCATGACACAACCTTTAACACTAACCCTAACCCTTTCATAACCCTAACAGTAACTCTAACCCTAATTCTAACCCGAACCCTAATCCTAACGGGAACTTTAATCCTAACCTTAAACTGAACCCTAACACAAAGCCTCAATCTAACAGTAAACCTGTCTCTAACTCTAACAATAAACCTAATCGTAAACCTAACAGTAACCATAACGCTAACTCTAAAACTAACACTAAACCTAAATCTAACCCTAAGCCAAAACCTAAACCTAACACTAACCTCAACCCTAAACATAATCCTAACAGTAACCCTAAACATAGACTTAAAACTAACCATAACATAAACCCTAAACATAACACAAAACCTAACACAAATTTTAAACCAAACCTTAACCCTAATTTTAACTCTAACTGTAAAATTAATCCTAACCCTAAACCTAACCCTAACCCTATAACTAACACTAAACCTAACCCAAACCCTAACCCTAACGATAACCCTAACACCCTAAACCTAACCCTAAAGCTAACCCTAACACTAACAATAACCCCAACCCTAAAACTAACCCTAACATGAATAATAACACTGTTTGTAGCCTGAACCCTTACACTAACCCTAAAATTAACTCTAACACTAATGGTAATTCTAACCATAACTCTAACCCTAACCCTAAGGCTAACCCTACACCTAACCCTAACACAAACCCTAACCCTAACCATGACACGACCTTTAACACTAACCCTAACCCTTTCATAACCCTAACAGTAACTCTAACCCTAATTCTAACCCTAACCCTAATCCTAATGGAAACTTTAAATCTAAACTTAAACCTAACCCTAACACAAAGCCTCAATCTAACAGTAAACCTGACTCTAATTCTAACAATAAACCTAACAGTAAACCTAACGGTAACCATAATGCTAACTCTAAAACTAACACTAAACCTAAATCTAACCCTAAATCCTAAACCCAAACGTAACCCTACACCTAACTCTAACCCTAACCCTAACCCTACCCCTATCACTAATCCTAACCCTAAATCTAACCCTAAGCCGAAACCTAAACCTAACACTAACCCCAACTCTAAACATAATCCTAACAGTAACCCTAAACATAGACCTAAAACTAACTGTAATATAAACCCTAAACATAACGCAAAACCTAACACAAATTTTAAACCAAATCTTAACCCTAATTTTAACTCTAACTGTAAAATTAACCCTAACCCTAAACCTAACCCTAACCCTATAACTAACACTAAACCTAACCCAAACCCTAACTCTAACCATAAACGTAACCATTGTCTCCCCCTAAACCAAACCCTATCCTAACCCTAACCCTAACCCTAACCCTAAGCCAAACCATAACTATAAAACTAACCCTAACCCTAACACAAACCTAACCCTAACATAACTCTAACCCTTACAACAACCCTAACCTAACCCTAAACCTAAACCTAACTCTAAATCTAACCCTAACACCAACACCAAACCTACCACTAACCATAATACCAAAATTAACCTATCACTAACCCTAAAACTAAACGTAACCCTAAACCTAATGCTAACCCTAATCCTAACCCTAAATATAACCCTTACACAAACACTAATCCTAATCCTAACACTAAACCTAACCATAACCCTATCAATAACCCTAAACCTAATCTTAACCCTAAAAATAATCCTAAAACCAAACCTAACCCTAACCAGAACCCTAACCCTACACTAAGACAAATTCTTTCCTAAACCTAACACTAACCCTAACCCTCACCCTAACTCTAAAGCTACAACTAACCCTAAAACTAACCTTAACGCTAACCCTAACTCTAACCCTTCCTCTAACCCAATCCTAACAATAACCCTAAACCTAATCCTAAACCTAACACTAACACTAACCTTAACTCTAACTCTAAACCTATTCCTAACTGTACCCTAAACCTACCACTAACCCTAATCCTAACAAAAACCCTAACCCTAACAATAACTCAAAACTGATTATGCACCCTAACTCCAACCTTAACCCTAACCCTAACTCTAAACCTAAATCTAACCGTAACCCTAAACTGAATCCTAACACTAAAGCTAACACTAACCCTAAACCTGATGCTAACCATACCACTTAAACTATACATAACCCGAACCCTAACCCTAAATTTCACCCAACACTAACCGTAATCCTAAACATAAACCTAACACTAACCCTAACCCTAATTCTAATCATAACCCTAACCACAACATTAACCATAAACCTAACACAAACCCTAACACTAATCCTAACCTTAACCCTAATGCTAACCCTAATCCTAACCCTAACACAAATCTAACCCTAAACCTAACCCTAAATCTTACACTATCCCTAACCCTAACTCAAACACTAGCCCTAATCCTAACTCAAACACTAGCCCTAACACTAACCCTAACCTAACAATAACCCTAAACCAAATCCTTAACATAACCATTAACCTAATTCTAACCCTAAACTTAACCCTTCCACAATCCTAAAACTTAACCGTAACACTAACCCTAACCTGAACCTGAACAATAAGAGTAACCCTAACCCTAACAAAACACAAACCCTAAATCTAAACATGACCCTAACCCTAACACTAACCCTAACCCTAATTTTAACTCTAATGCTAATACTAACCCTATTCCTAAACCTAACCCTAACACAAACACTAACCTTAACCCTAACACTAACACTTACCCTAACCCTAACCCTAACACTAATACTAACCCTAACCCTAAACATAACCATAACTCTCAATAACTCTAAATCCAACACAAACCCTAACCCTAAACCCAAACTCTAACCCAATTCCTATCCCTAACATTAGACCCAAAGCCTAACACTAACCCTAACCCTAAACCTAAACATAACCATAACACTAACCCTAACACTAAACGTAACACTAACCAAACACTAACATAAACCTAACACTAACCCTAAAGCTATCCCTAAACCTAACACTATCCCTAACCCTAATTTTAACCCTGAAATAAACACTAACACTAACCCTAACACTAACCTTAACCCTATGCTAACCCTAAAACTAACCCTAACCCTAAACCTAATATGAACCATAATCCTAAACTTATCCCTAAACCTAACACTAACCCTAATCTTCAATCTAATACAAACCCTAAACCTAACCTTATCCCTGATGCTAAAAATAATCCTAACCCTAAGACTAACCCTAACTCTAAACCTAATACTAACCCTAAACCAAATCTTAACCCTAACACTAACACTGATGGAAATTCTAACCATAAGCCTAAACCTAATAATAACCCTAACACTAACCCTAACATTATCAATAACCCTAACACTAAACCTAACCCTAGTCCTAACATTAACCCTAACACAATACCTCACCCTAAACCTAACCCTAAACCTAAAACTAACCATAAACCTAACCCTAACTCTAAGCCTAATCCTAACTGTAACCCTAACCCTAAATCTAATCCTAACAAAACCCTAACCCTAATACTAATCCTAAATTTAACACGATCTCTACCCCTACTCTAACCCTATCACTAAACCTAAGAATAACGCTAACCCTAAAAATAACCCTTACACAAACCCTAACAATAAATCTACAATAACCCTAACCCTAACACTAAACTAACCCTAACCCTAACACTAACCCTAAAATTTACCTGAAACCTAAACCTAAAACCCTAACCCTAACACTAACCTTAATTCTAACCCAAACCTTAAATCTAACCCAAACACAAACCTTAACACTAACCCTAATGCAAACCTAACCCTAACCTTAACCCGAATCATAACCGTAACCTAACCATAACCTTAGCCCTAACCCTAACCCTAGCACAAATGCTAACCACAACCCTAACACTAAACCTAACTATAACCATAAACATAACAATAACCCTAACCCTAAACCTAAAACTAATTCTAACTGTAAATCTAACCCTAAAAATTATCCTAACCCTAACCCTAACCCTAACACTAACCATAACCATAATCCTAACCCAAACTCTTACCTAATCCCAACCCTAACCCTATCACTAACTCTAACCCTAAACTGAACACTAACCCTAAACTTAATCTTAACCCTAACACTAAAATTAACTCTAATTGTAACACTAACTCTAACACTAACCATAAACCTAACCTTAAAAGTAATGCTTACACTAACCCTAACCTTAACACAAACCTTAACCCTAACAAAAACACTAACCCGAAACCTCAAACTAACCTTAACATTAACCCTAAACCTAACAGTAAACCTAACGTTAACACAAATACTAAACCTAATCCTAACCTAACACTAACCCTAACACTAACCCTGTCAATAACCCTAACATGAGCCCTAAACCTAAGCTTAACAGTACCTCTAAATCTAACCCTAAACCTCAACCTAACACTAACCTTAAAACTAAACCTAACCCTAACACTAACCCTGACCCTTAACCCATCCTAACAATAAACCTATACCTAAACCTAACACTAACCCTAACCCTAACAGTAACCGTAACCCTAAAGATAACCCTAACCCTAACCATAACCCTAAACATAACCCTGAACCTAACCCTAACTCTAACACAAACCATAAATGTAAACCTAACCCCCAAAACTACCCTTACCCTAATCTTATCACTAAGCCTAAACCTACCTCTAAAAATAACCCTAACCTTACCCTAACCATATATCTAACCCTAACTCTAACAATAATCCTATTTCTAATTCTAATCCAAACCCTAATGCTAACCGCAACTCTAACCCTAGAGAGAACACTAACACTAACACAAATCCTAACACTAAACATAACACTAACAGTAGCCCTAACACTAACCCTAACATTAACCCTAAAACTAACCCTAAAACTAACCCTAACATATAACTAACCTGAATCTTAACACTTACCCTTAGACTAACTTTAAACCTAACATTAAATATAAACCTAACACTAACTCTAAACCTAAACCTAATTCTAACCCTAACACCAACACTAACCCTACTCCAAACCCTAAACCTAACACTAACACTTTCCCTAATCCTAATCCTAACAATAATTTTAACCATAACACTATCACTAATGCAAAACCTAACACTAAGACTAACCCTAACTCTAATCCTAAACTTAACCCTAACCCTGCAACTAACCCTAACCCTAACACATACCCTAACCCTAACCCTAAACCTAACACTAACACTAACCTTAACCCTAACCCTAACCCTAACCCTATCATTACCCTAAACCTAATTCTAACCCTAATCCTATCCATAACAATAACCGTAACCCTAACCCTAATACTAACAAAACCCTAATCCTAACCCTAATGCTCACCCAAACCTTAAACCTAACCTAATACTAAACCTAACCATAAATATAAAACTAAACCTAACCCTAACCCTAAACCCAACACTAACCTTTTTCCTAACGCTAATCCTAATCCAACCTGTAACCCTTACCCTAAAACTAAGTCTAACCCTAATGTAACCCTAACACTGACCTTAACCCTAACCCCAATCCAAACCCTAATCTTAACAATAACCCTAATTTTAAGCCAAACCCTAACCCTCACCCTAACCCTAACTTTAAGCCTAACACTAACCATAACCGCCATTCTAACACTAACCCTAACCTTAATTCTAACCTTAAACTTAAATCTAACCCAAACACAAACCTTAATACTAACATTAACTAACCCTAACACTAAAACTAACCATAACCCAAACACAAACCCTAAATCTAACCATAACCTAACCCTAAACCTAACCCTAACCTAACCCTAAACATAACACTAACTCTAAACCTAACCCATATCCTAATTGTAACAACAACCATATCCATACGTGTAACACTAATGCCAGGACAACCCTAACACTAAACCTACCACTAACCCTAACCCTCACCGTAAACCTAACACTAACCTTAATCCTAACCCTAACACTAATCCTGAAAATAACCCTAACACAAAAACTAACACTAACCCTAACCCTAATCCTATTCCTAACAAAACCTGTAACCATAACACAAACACTAACCAAATCCTAACCCTAACACTAACCCTAACCCTAACCCTAACACGAGCCATAACCCTAAAACTAACACTTAAACTAACACTAACACTTATCCTAACACTAAATTTAGCCCCAACCCTAACCCTATCACTAATACTTACCCTAATCCTTACCAAAACCCTAAACCTAACACTAAAAATAACCCTAACTCTAACCACCTAAAACTAGACTTAATCCAAACTCTAACTCTAACCCTAAGCATAATATTAACCCTAACACTAAACCTAAACCTAACCATAACCCTAACTCTAACCTTAAACCTAACACTAACATAACCTTACCCTAAAAGTAACCATAATCCTAACTTTAACCCAAACACTTACCCTAAACCTGTCCCTAACCCTAACTGTAATCTTAAACAGAACCCTAAACCTAACCCTAACCATAATCTTAATCCTAACACTAACCCTAACCCTAACACAAACCCGAAACCTAACCATAACACTAAACCTAAACTAACCCTAACACTAAATGTAACCTAAATCTAAACCTATCCTAAACATAACCCTAAACGTAGCCACAATTTTAACCCTAACAATAACCCTAACACTAATTCTTACCCTAACCCTAAATCTAACCCTAACACAAACCTTAGTCCTAACGATAATCTAATCCTAATCCAACCCTATCCTAACACTAATTCTAAAGTTGACCGTAATCATAAACTTAATCCTAACACTAACACTAACACAAAAATTTGTACTAACCCTTAAACTAACCCTAAGCCTAACCCTAATCATAACCATAACCATAACACTAACCATAACCCTAATGATAACCCAACACTAAGTGTAACCTTAACCTTAACCCTAACACTTACATAATCCTAACACTAACCCTAATGTATCACTAACTCTAACAATATTTCTAACACAAAAACTTACCCTAATATGAACCATAACCCTATCACTAAAACTAAACCCTGAAACTAAACTTAACCATAACCCTATCCCTACCTCTATCACAAACCCTAAACCTAACCCTAATTCTACTTCTAACCTTAAATTTAACCCTAATGCAAACCTTCACCCTAACCCAAACTTAATCCTAAACCTAACCCTAACCCTAATGCTAACGTGAATCTTAACTGTAATCATAACCATATCCCTAACTCTAACACTAATGCCAGCACTAACACTAACTCTCAGAGAAACCCCAACACAAAATTGAATTTTAACCCTAACCCTAACCCTAGCCCTAACCCTAATCCTAACACAAAACCTAAACCTAAACATAACACTAACCCTATCCCTAACCCTAACTTTCACCCTAACCTTAACTTTAACCCTAAGCCTAATCCTATTCATAATCCTAATGCTAACCCTAAACCTAGCCCTTACAGAAAACCTAACCCTAACCAAATAGTAAAACTAATCCTGACCAAAACCCTAACCCTAACACTAACCCTAACCCTAACATGACCTCTAAACCTAACCCTAACACTAACTCTAACCATAACCATAACCGTAAACCTAACACTAACCCTAAAACTAACCCTAACACTAACACTAACCCTAAACCTAACCCTAACCCTAACCCTATTCCTAACCCTAACCCCAACCCTAACACTAAATATAACACTAACCTTAACACAAAATCTAACACTAACAATAACCCTAACCCTAACACTAATCCGAACCGTAATTTTAATCCTAACAGTAACCCTAACCCTAACCAAAACACAAACCCTAAATCTAACCATGACCCTAACCCTAACACTAACCCTAACCCTAATTTTAACTCTAATGCTAATACTAACCCTATTCCTAAACCTAACCCTAACTCAAACACTAACCTTAACCCTAACACTAACACTTACCCTAACCCTAACCCTAACACTAATACTAACCCTAACCCTAAACATAACCATAACTCTCAATAACTCTAAAACCAACACAAACCCTAACCCTAAACCCAAATCTAAACCTAACACTTACTCTATCCCTAACATTAACCCAAAGCCTAACACTAACCCTAACTCTAAACCTAAACATAACCATAACACTAACCCTAACACTAAACCTAACACTAACCTTAACACTAACAGAAACCCTAACCCTTACCCTAAAGGTTACCCTAACACTAACCCTAAACCAATCCCTAACGTTAACCCTAAAAGAAACCCTAACACAAAACCTAACCCTAAAACTAATACTAACCCTAAACCTAACCCAAACACAAATTCTACTCATGAACCTAAACTTAACCCTAACACTAACCCTAACCCTAACCTTAATACTAACACTAAACCTAATCCTAACACTAAACCTATACCTAAACCTAACGTTAATCCTAACTGTAAACCCAACCCTAACACTAACCCTAACACAAACTGTAATCCTAAACATAACACTAACCCTAACCCTAGCCCTAATCTAAAAGTAAACGAACCATAACCAAATACTAAACCTAATCCTAACCCTAACTCTAACCCTAACATAAACTCTAACCCTAACATGAACCTAAACCTAACCCTAACACTAACTCTAACCCTAAACATAACCCTAAACCTAACACTAACCCTAAACCTAACCGTAACCCTAACACTAACCCTAAACCTAACCCTAACCCTAAAACTAACCCTATTCCTGTCCCTAAACCTAACCTTAACACTAAACATAATACTAACCCTAACGCAAATCCTAACACTAACAATAACACTAAACCTAACCATAACACAAACCTTAAATCTAACCCTAACCCTAACCCTAGCCCTAACTTTAACTCTAACCATAATACATATACTATCCCTAACCCTAATCCAAACTCTAAATGTAAACCTAAAACTAACACTTACCCTAAAACTAACCCTAACCTATACACTAACACTAACCCTAACCTTAAACAAAATCATAACCCTAAATTATTCTAACCCCAACACAAACCCTAACCCTAAATCCAAAAATAAACTCACACTAACTCTAACCCTAACATTAACCCAAAGCCTAACATTAAACCTAACAATAAAACTAAACCTACCATAATCCTAACCCTAACACTAAACCTAACACTAGCCCTAAACCTAACCCTAATCTTAACCTTAATTCTAGCTCTAAAACTAAACTTAAAACTAACTCTAAGGCTAACTCTAATATAAACCCTAACCCTAACACTAACATTAACCCTAATCATCAGCCTAACCATAAACCCTACATTTAACACAAACCCTAGCCAAATCTATAACCATAAAACTAATGTAAACGTAACTATAAAAATTAACCTAATCCTAACCCTAAACCTATCCATAAACTTAAAACTTTACTTAACTCTTATTCTAACCCTAAGCCTAACACAAACCTTAACACTAACCCTAATGTTAAATCTAAAACTAACTCTAACCCTACCATACACTAACACTAACCCTAACTCTAACGCTAACACAAACCCAAACAGTAAAACTAATACTAAACCTAAACCTAACCATAACCCTAACCCTAACATGAATCCAAACAATAAAAGTAAAACTAAACCTAAAACCAACCCTAACCCTAACCCTAACATGAACCATAAACATAACCCTAACCCTAACACTAACAGTAACCCTAAACCTAACTCTAAACCTAACACTAACACAAAGCCTAAACCTAACACTTTGATAGCACTAATCCTAACCCTAACCTTAAATCTAACACTAAGCATAACACTAACCCAAACAATAAAACTAACCCTAACCTTAAACTTAATCGAAAACATAACCCTAACACTAACACTAACCCTAATATTAACCCTAATCCTAAGACTAACCCTAAACCTAACCCTAACTCTAACCCTAACTTTAACTGTAATCATAACACTAAAAATAAACCAACACTAACTTTAACAATAAACCTAACAATGACCCTAAACCTAACACTAAACCTAAACCTAACTTTGGCCCTAAACCTGAATATTACACTAACCCAAACCCTAACCCTAACCCAAACACTAATCCTAACCCTAACAGTAACACTAACCCTACCACTAAACCTAAACCTAACCATAACCTTAAACCTAAACCTAATCCTATCCCTAACTCTAACCTTAACCCTAAACATAACCCTAACCCTAAACCTAAAGCTATGCCGAACACTAAACCTAAATCTAATACTAAAGCTAACAATAACAGAAACCCTAACACAACCTAACCGTAAACCGTAAACCAAACACTAACCCTAAAAATAAACATAACTCTAACCCTAACACTAACCCAAACCATAACGTTGATCCTAACAGTAAACCTAACCCTAACCATAACACAAAAGCTAATCCTAACCATAACCATAAACCTAAAAGTAATCCTAACACTAACCCTAACAGAAACCCTAACCCGAACCATAACACTAACCCTACACCTAACCCTAACCCTAGCCATTATCATAACAGTAACCCTAACCCTAAACATATACTAAATCTATTTCTAACCTTAACCCTAACCCTAACCCTCACTCTAACCCTAACATGAACCCTAACCCTAAACCTAACAATAACTCTAAACCTAACCCTAAACTTGAACCTAACACTAACCCTAAAACTAACCCTAACCCTAAACTAACACTAACCCTAACTCTAACCCTAACCTTAACACTAACCATAATACTAACCCTAAAGCAAAACCAGTAACAGTAAACCTAACCCTAAACCTAATCCTAACCATAATCATAATCTGAACACTAACACTAACACAAACCCTAAACATAACATGAACACTAACCCATACCCAAAACCAAATTCTATCCCTCACACTAACACTAAACCTAATCCTAAAACTAAACCTAACAATAACCTTAACCCTTACCATAACCCTTACCCTAACCCTAATCCTAGCACTAAACCTAACTCTAAACCTAACCATAAACCTAAGCCTAACCCTAACCCTAATTCTATCCGCAAACCTGTCCCTAACACATAACCTAACACAAACCCTAACCCTAACCTAACTCTAACCCTAACCCTAATCCTAAATGTAACACTAATCCTAACCCTAAAACTAACCTTAACCCTAACCCTAATTCTAACCGTAACCCTTAACCTAACAATAACCCTACCCATAACACAAACCCTAACACTAACACTAACACTAACCCTAACCGTAACACTCAACCGAAGCATAAACCCAAGACTAATGCTAACACTAAACCATACCTAACCCTAACCCTAACCCTAAACATTACCCTAACTCTAAACCTTACCCAATCACTAACCCTAAACATAATACTAAGCCTAATCCTAAGCACAACTGTTACACTTACCTAAACCTAATCCTAACCATAACCCTACCCTTACCCTAACACTAACCTTAACCCTAACCCTAAATCTAGCCCTAATCCAATTAGTAAGCATAAACTTAATCCTAATCTAATCCTAACAAAACCCTAATCCTAACCGTAATGCTCACTGAAACCCTAAACCTTTCTCTAAAACTAACCACACACTAACCCTAACTCTAAACCTAACCCTACATCTAAAACTAACCCTAACCATAACCTAACACTAACACTTTCCTTAACTCTAACCATAACCCAAAACCTAACCCTTACCATAACACTAAACGTAACCCTAAACCTAACACTAAACCTAGCCCAAACCCCAACCCTAACTCTAACCATAATCCTAACAATAACCCTTACATTATACCTAACAGTAACCCTCACCCTAACCATAACCCTAAACCTAAAACTAACTGAAAACCTATTCCTAACCTAACCCTCACCCTAACTGTAACCCTAAATCTAACCCTAATCCTATCCATAATCCTAACCCAAACACAAACCCTAACTCTAAACCTAATCCTAAATTTAACACAAACCCTAAACTTAACCCTAACTCTAACACTAAACCAAACCCTTACTCTAACACCAACCATTACACAAACCCTAACCATAAACATAACCCTAACACTAACCTAACCCTAAACCTACCCAAACATAACCCTAAACCTAACCCTAACCCTAAAACTAACCTTAACCTTAACCCTAACACTAACACTAACAGTAACCCTAATTCTTACCCTAACCTTAAATCTAACCCTAACACAAACCTTAACACTAACCCTAACCAAAAACTAACGCTAACCCTAACCCTAACCTGAATCCAAAACTTAAATATATCCATATCCTTAACTCTACCACTAACGCCAGCAAAACCCTAACCCTAAACCTAATATTAACCCTAACCCTAACCCTTACACAAAATGTAACCATAACTCTAACACTAACACTTACCCTAACCCTAACCCTAACCCTAAACATAACACTAACCCTAATCCTAACTGTAAGAATGAATCTAACCCTAAACCTAACCCTAACACAATCCATATCCCTTACCATAACCCTAACAATAACATAACCCTAACACAAATTCTAACCCTAAAACTAACCTTAATCATAACCATAACCCTAACCCTAAAACCTACACTCATTCTTACCCTAATCCTAAATCTAATCCTAACAGAAACCTTAACACTAACCCTAACCCATATCTTACTGTAAACTTAACACTAACCCAAATTATAATCCTAACTGTAATCATAAATCTAACCATAAACCTTACGCTAACACAACCCTTACCCTAAGCTTAAAACTAACACTAACCCTAAACCTAACCATAACACTAACACTGAACTAACCCTAACCCTAACCCTAACCCTAAAACTAACTCCAACCATAACCCTAAAAATAACACTTACCCTAACCATAACCCTAACTCTAACACTAACTCTAATTCTAACCCTAATATTAATATTCACCCTAACCCTAACTCTAATACTAACTTTAACCTTAACCCTAATCCTAACCATAACCTTTAACCTAACACTAACCCTAACCTAATCCTAAACCTAAAACTATTCCTAAATCTAATCCTAACTATAAATTTAACACTAACCCTAACCTTACTTCTAAGACTAACACTAACCCTAAACCCATCCCTAACCCTAAATCTTACCCTAAACCTTTTGTAACCCTAACCCTAAACCTAACCCTACACCTAATGCTAACACAAACATTAAAATTAACCCTACACAAACCCTAACCCTAAATGCAAAATGAACCCTAACACTAATCCTAACCCTAACTATAACCCTAACTTTAAACCTAATCCTAACCCTAACCCCAACCCTAACACTAACCTTAGCCTAACCCCAATTCTAACCCTAATCGTAACCCCAACTCAAACCATAAACCTAACCTTAACCCTAACCATAAACCTATCCCAACCCTAATACTAACTCTAACCCTAATCCTAACCCTAACTCTAACACTAACTTTAAGCCTCACCCTAACACAAACCTAAATTCTAACACTAACATAACCCTATACCTTACAGTAACAATCAACCTCACCCTAAGCCTAACCATAACACTAACTCTATCCTTAACCCTAAACCTCACACTAACCCTAAATCTATCTGTAAACCTAACACTATTCCTAACCCTAACCCGGACACAAACCCTAAACCTAAACCTAACACTAACACTAACCGTAAACCTAATACTAACCCCAAAACTAAACATAACCCTAACCCGAACACAAACCCTAAAATTTACCCTAATACTAACCCTAACCCTAAACCTAAACCTAACTGTACACCTTACCCTAACACTAACTGTAAACCTAACACAAACCCTAACAATAATCCTAACCCTAAACCTAACCAAAACCCTAACAATAAACCTAAACCTAATTCTAAACCTAACCCTTACCCTAACACTAACCCTAACCCTAACCCCAACATTAACCCTAACTCTAATTCTAAACCTAACACCAACCCTAATTCTAAGACTAAATCTAAATCTATCCCAAATCTTAACACTATCCCTAATCCTAACGCTAATTCTAACACTAACACTAAATCTTACCCTAAACCTAACACTAACCCTAACACTAACACAACCTCTAAACCTAACCTAACCTAACCCTAATTCTATTAATAACCCTAAACCTAACCCTAACTCTATCCCTAACCCTTACCCTAACCCTAACACTAACCCTAAAATAACCCTAATCCTAATACTAACCCTAACCCTAACCTAACACTAAACCCAACCTTAACACTAACAAATACCCTAATCCTAATCCTAACACTAACCTAACACCTAACCCTAAAGCTAACCCTAATCCTAATTGTAATTTTAACCCTCACACTAACCCTAATCCTAACACAAATCCTAACAATATACTTAACACAAACCCTGACTCTAACCCTAACTTTAACCCCAATACTAACCATAAACCTTACCCTAACACTAAACATAACCCTAACCCTAACACTAACCCTAACACTAACCGTAACACTTACTCTAAACCTAAACCTAAAACTTAACCAAACACTAACCCTAACCCTAACTGTAACCCTAAACCTAACACTTACCCTAATGCTAACACTAACACTAACACAAAACCTAACCCTAACTGTAACCCTAACCCTAATACTTATCCTAAAACTAACACATCCCTAACTGTAACCATAACCCTAACCATAACATAACCCTAACCCTAACTCTATCCTAACCCAAACCCTAGTCATAAGCATAAACCTAAAAGTAAACTTAACTCTAACCCAAAACATAACCCTAAATCTAACCCTAACAAAAACCTTAACCCTAACCCTAACTGAAACCTAACCCTAACGCTAAACCTAACCTGAATCCTAATCATAAACGTAACTGAAAAAATAAAACTAACCCTAACACTAAACATAATGCAAACACTAACACAATCACTAACCCTAAACTTAACCCTAATCCTAACCATAACCCTAACCTAACACTAAACCTAAACCTAATGCTAAATAACCCTACCCCTAACACTAACACTAACCCAAACCCTAACCCTAAACCTAGTACTCAACTAAACCCTAATCCTAAGACTAAATCTAAACCTATCCCAAATTCTAACACTATCCCTAACACTAAACCCAATTCTAACACTAACACTAAACAGTACCCTAAACCTAAACCTAACACTAACACTAAACCTAACATTAACACAACCCCTAAACCTACCCTAACACTAATTTTATTAATAACCCTAATTCTAACCCTAACTCTATCCCTAACCCTAACCCTAACACTAACCCTAAAATAACCCTAACCCTAATACTAACAGTAACCCTAAACTAACACTAACCCTAAACCTAATGCTAAAAAAACTAACACTAACATTAACCCAAACCCTAACCCTAAACCTATCACTAAGTTAAACCTAAACCTAAGCAAAACAGTAACCATAATTTTATCACAAATCCTATCCCTAACACTAAACCTAACACTAACCCTAACCATAACCATAACACAAACCCTAACACTAACCGTAAATCTAAAACTAACTCAAACCCTAACCCTAACCCAAACACTGGCCCTAACCCCAAGCTGAACTTTAACACTAACCCTAACACTAAACGTAACCCTAAACATAACCCTAACCCTAAACCTCACCCAAACCGTAACCCTAACCCTAACATTAAACATAACCTAACTCTAACCCTAACCCAAACACTAAACCTAATTCTAAAGCTAACCCTAACCCTAACACTATCCCTACCCCTACCCCTAAAGCTAACCCTAATACTAACTCTAAACCTAAGCCCAACATGAAACCTATCCCTAACCCTAACACTAACACTAAACCTAACCCTATCCATAAACTTAACACAATCCCTAACCATAACACTAACCCGAACACTAAAACTAAACCTAATACTAGCACTAACCCTAACACTAACCATAACCCTAATCCTAACCCTAACCAGAACCCTAATGTAACCCTAACCCCAATCTTAACTGTAACTTTAACAGAAACCTAACCAAAACTCTAACCCTAAAACTAACCCTAACCCTAACCCTAAACCTAACCCTAACTCTAACACTAAACTAACCCTAACCATAAAACTAACCCTAAACCTAAACCTAACAGTAACCCTAACCGCAAACCTAACCCTAAAACTAACCTTAACCATAACACTATGCCCGACTCTAACCCTAATCCTAAGCTTAAATCTAATCCTAAACCTAACCATAACCCTTCCTGCAACCCTAATTTGAACCCTAATCCTAAATCTCACACTAACCGTAACCCTAACTTTAATTCTAACCCTTACCCTTACCTTAAATCTAAACCAAAATCTAACTCTAACCCTAACCCTAACACTGACACAAAACCTAACCCTTACCTAAACATAACCCTGAACATAACCCTAATGCTAACACTTACCCTAATCCTAAACCTAACCCTAACACTAAACCTACTTCTCACCCTAAACCTAAGTGTTTCACTAACCATACTCCTAACCCGAAACCTAACACTAACCCTAACCCTAATTCTAACCATAACTATAAAGGTAACCCTAACCCTTACACAATCCTAACTTTAACTATAACACTAAGCATAACCCTAATCTTAACCCTAACCCTAACCCTAACCCTAATCCTAACACAAACAATAAACTTCACCCTAACCCTAACACTAACTCTAACCTTAACCATAACCCTAAAATTAACCCTAAACCTAACTCTAACTCTAACCCAAACACTAAACCTAAATATAACTAACCATAACGCTAACACTAACCCTAATTGAAAACCTACACGCAACCCTAACACTAATCCTAACCCTAACTAGAACATGAACACTAAACCTAACTCTAACCCTAAACCTAAATCTGACCTACACACTAACTCTAACACTAACATAAACTGTAACCTAACCCTAACACTAACACAAACCCTAACACAAACCATAAACCTAACCATAACTAACCTTACCCCTAACCCTTATTTAACCCTAACCCTAACACTAACACTAAACATAACACTAAACCTAACACTAATCATAACCCTAATCCTAACACTAACCCTAACCCCAAGTCTACCCTATCACTAACTTTACACTAAACTTATCCCTAAGCCTAAACATAACACTAATCATAATCCTATCCCTAGAACTAACCTTTACACTAATATTAACCCTAACTCTAACCCTAACTCTTACGCTAAATCTAACCCTGAACCTAAACATACTCCAAACACTAACCCTTACCCTTACCCTAAATCTTTCCGAATCTTAACTATAATCCTAAACCTAACCCTAAACTTAACCCTAAAACAAACCTTAATGCTAACCTTAACACAAAAAACCCTAACACTAATACTAACCCTAACACTACTGTAACCCTAACCCTAACCCTAACTCTAAAACTAACCCGAAACATAACCTCAATACTAACACTAACCCTAACACAAAAAAATAACCCTAAACCTAACACTAACATTAACCCTATCCTTAACCATAACTCTAAACCTAACTCAAACCGTAACCCTAATCTTAAATGTAACCCTAACCATAAACAAAACCCTAACCCTAACACAAACCCTAATACTAACCCTAACACTAACCCTAAACCTAAACCTAATCCTAACAGTAAACCAAACACTGACCCTCACCTTAACAATAAACCTAACACTAAACCTTAACATTACCGTAACACTAAACAAACACTAATCCTAACCCTAACGGTAACACTATCCCTAAACTTAAACTTAACCCTAAACATATCCCTAACCCTAACACTGACCCTAATGCTAATGGTAAACATAACACTAAACCTAAAGCTAACCTTAATTCTAAACTTAACACTAATCCTCACGCTAACCCTAACCCTAAAACTAACACCAACCCTAACCATAACCCTAACCCTAACTTAACACTAACCCTATCCCTAAACTTAACCCTAACACTAACCGTAAACCTAACCCTAAATCTAACACTATTGCTAATCATAAACTTAACACTAACCCTAACCCTAACCATAACACTAACACTAACACTAACCCTAACAAAAAACCTAACACTAACCCTAACCCTCACAACAACCCTAACCTAACCCTAAACCTAACCCTAACTCTAAGTCTAACCCTAACCCCAACACTATCCCGAATCCTTATGCTAACACCAACCCAAATCCTCACCTAATCCTAACCCTAAACTTAACACTCACCCTAACGCTAACCCTAACACTAACCCTAAACCTAACTATAACCCTATCCCAAATATAAATGCTAACCCTAACCCTAAACCTACCACTAACACTAACCCTAACCCAAACCCTTACCATAACACAAACCCTAACACTAAACCTAATACTAACCCTAACCCTAAACCTAACCCTGACACTAACAATTAAGCCTTTTCCTAACCCTATCTCTAAATCTATACCTAATACTAACCCTCTGTGTAACCAAAACACAAACCCTCACCCTAACCATAAACCTAAGCAGAACACTAACCCTAACCCTAAACCTAACCCTAAAGCTAACCCTAACAGTAACCCTAAAGCTAACAATAATCCTAACACTAACACTAACCCTAACCCTAACCCTAAAACTAAACCTAACCCTAATATTAAACCTAATATTAACCCTAAAACTAACCCTAACACTAATCAGAAACCTAACTTTAACTATAACACTAACACTAACCCTAACCCTAATTTTAACACAAACCCTAACATTATCTATATGTATAACCCTAACCTTACCTTAATCCTAACCTTAACCTAACCCTAATTCTAACCCTAACCCTAATCCTAAAATTAACCCTAACCCTAAATCTAACTGTAACACTAAACCTAACAGTAACCCTAATTCTAACCCTAACCCTAAACAAACCCTAAATTTGAAACTAACACTAACCCTAACCCTAACCCTAAATGTAACACTAACTCTAACCCTAACACTAACACTAACACTAAACCTAACCGTAACCATAACCCTAACAGTAAACCTAACCCTAATTCTAACCCTCACACTAACCCCAAAATATAACCCTAAATTTAAACTTAACACTCACCCTAACCCTAGCACTAAACCTTACCCTAACTCCAACCCTAATAGTAAACATAACCCTAACCCTAACACTGAACTAAACCTAACCCTCACCCAAATCCTAACCCTAAAAATAAAATTTACCCTAATTCTAAGCCTAACACTAACACTAATCATAACCGTAACCATAAAACTAACACTAACACTAACTCTAACCTTAACCTTATCCATAACCCTAACCCTAATCTTAATCTTAACACTAACCATATATTAAACCTAACTCTAACACTAAACCTAACCCTAACCCTAACACTAACACTAACCCTAACCTTAATCCTAACATTTACCCTATCCTAACCCTAAGCCTAACCCTAAAATTAACCCATACCTAAACATAAAACTAAACCTAACCCTGACCCTAACCTTAACCCTACACCTAAAACTAACCTTAACCTTAACACTAACCCTAACCCTAATCTTAACTCTAAGCCTAATCCTAAACCTAACCCTAACATAAACACCAACCCTAACCTTAACCCTTACCCTAACCATAAACCTGACATTAACAGTGACCCTAACAGTAACCATATAATTAAACTATCTGTAACACTAAACCTAACCCTAAACCTAATCCTAAAATTAATCCTAACCCTAACCATAAGTCTAACCCAAACGGTAACCCTAACCTTAATCCTAACATTAAAGCTAATTCTAATTCTAATCTTAACACTATCTGTAACACTAACACTAAACCTAAACCTAACTCTCAATTTAACCCTAACCCTAACCCTAACCCTCACACTAACCCTAACTCTAAATCTAAACCTAACAGTAGCCCTAACCCTAACATTAACACTAACCCTAATTCTAACACTAACCCTAACTCTAATCCTAACTGTAACTCTAACCCAACACCTAAACCTAACCCTAACACAAACCCTAACACTAACCCTAACACTAACACTTATCCTAACACTAACCCTATCCCTAACACTCACCCAAACACTAACCTTAACCCTAACACTAACCTTAACCCTAACCCTATCCCTAAACCTAACACTAGCCCTAACCCTAACACTAACCCTAAACCTCATCCTTACTCTAACCTAATCCTAACTGTAATCCTAACCCTAACCCTAATGCTACCTCAAACCCTTTCCCTTTCCCTAAGCCAAACCCTCACCCTAATGCTACCCTAGTTCTAATCTTAATCCTAAGCCTACCCCAAATTTTACCTCTAGTACTAGTCCTATCCTAACCATCATTCTACCTCTAACCCTAAACCTAACCCTGACCCTTATTCTGACCCTAACTCTAACCATAAGTCTAAACCTGACACACTAAACCGAATTCTGACACTATCCCTACCGGCAAACCTATAACTAACCTAACATTAACATTACCACTAGACCAAACATAATCCTAAATATTGTCATAAATCTAGCCTAGCCCTAAACAAAAACCTAGCATTAGCCCTAATAATAACCATAAACCGAATGTAAAGACTAAACCTATCCCTAGACCCAATGCTAGTGATAAATCTGGCAGTCACCCTAAACATAACCCTATCCTGAACAATGACCCTTAACCAAACACAAACCCTAGCTCGAACTTTTTTCTAACCAAAATCCTAACCCTAACACTAGACTAATCCATAGCCCTATCCTGTAACTAGCCATAACCATTTCTCTAGCTCTTAAATTTCCCATAGCCCTAACGCTAGCCCTAAACCTCAAACAAAACCTAGCCCTTATCCTAACCCTAAACCTAGCCCTAATCCTAACCCTAAACATAACCCTAGACCTAAATCTAACCCTACACTCGCCCTAGCCCTAAACCTTGCTGAAGCTCTAACCCTTACCCTAAACATAACCCTAACCTTATTCCTAGGCATGACTCTAACCCTAACCCTCACCCAAGACCTAACCCTAACTCAAATGCTAACACTTATCCTAAAACTATCTCTAATAATAACCCTAGGCCTAACCATAACCCTAGCCCTAATCTTAACCTTAATCCTAGCCCTAAACTTACCTCTAACCCTATCCATTACCCTAAAGATAAGCCTAACTGAAATGATAACCCTAGGCCTAACACTAACCCTATCACTAACACTAACCCTATCCATTACTCAAAATCTAACCTGAACCCTAAACCTAAACTTATCCATTACCCTAACCCTAACCCTAATGCTAATTCAATTCTTAACCCTAAACCTTAACCTAAACCAAACCCTACCCTATCCTGACCCTAATAATACACCTAGATTTAAACCTCACTCTTACCATAAACCTAACCCTTAAACTAGACCTAGCCATAACCTAATCCTAAAACTAACACTAACCATAACATCTAGACCTGACATTATTCCTACCCCTAATCCTAGCCCTAGCACTAACACAAATCCTTATCCTAGCCCTAAACATAGCCTTCATCCTAACCCTAGCCCTAACCCTAATTCTAACCCTTGCCCTAGCCCTAAACCTAGCTATAATCCCATCCCTTCCCCTAACCCTAACCCTAACCCTAAATCTAACACTAACCCTAACCCTAGCCCTAACCCTAGGCCTAACCCTAACACTAACCCTAGCCCTAATTTAGCCCTAAACCTAAAGCTAACCCTAACCCTAGCCCTAAGACTAACTCTAAATCTCGCCTTATCCCTATTTCTAGTTCTAACTCTATCAGTTATCATAACCCTAACTCTAGCCATAATCTTAGCCTTAAACCTAGCCTTAGCCCTCAACCTAGATTTAACCCTATCAATATATCGAAGCCTAAACCTCACCATACCACTACCCCTAACACTATTGCTATTACTAAAAGTAGCCCTAATCCTAGCCGTAGCTGTGAAACAAAAATGAGCCAAAGCCCTAACCATAACCCTAACCAAACTATAATCCTAGACATGATATTTGTCCTATCGCTAATTCTTACACTAACCCTAACATAAACCCTAACACTACACCTAGCCTTAACCCTAGCCCTAATTTAAGTCTATCCCTAACTCTGATCAGTAACACTGATCCTGACTCTGACAGTAACAATAACCCTATCTCTAATCATCACCCTAAACCAAAACCTATTCTAAACATGAGACTTAGACATAATTCTAAAACTAATACTAGCCTAATCATCACCCTAGTTCTAACATTAGCCGTAGTCCTACATAGCCCCAACCTAACTCAAAACCTGGCCCTAATCAGAGCCCTAACCTTATATTTAAACCTAGCCCTAACCCTAACTCTAGCCCTAACACTTAACCTAAACCTAACCATAAACCTAAACCTTGTCCTAATGCAAAATCTAACCCAAACCATAACCCTAAACCTAACGATAATCCTAGGCCTATCCCTAGCTCTAATCATATACATTACCCTAACAATAAGCCTAACAGAATTCTAATGCTAGTCCTAACCCTAACCATAGCCCTAACCTAACCATAACCCTAGCCCTAACTGTAGCTGTAATCTAATCTATTACCCTAACCATAACCCTAAACGAATTCTATCCCTAGGCCTAAACCTAACCCTATCCCTAACCCTAAACCTGTCCATTTCTCTAATTCTAACCTTAACTCTAAACCTAACTGTATCCATTACCCTAACCCTAACACTAACCCTAATGCTAATTTGAGCCCTAAGCCTAAACCTTAACCTAACCCTGACTCTGACCCTTATAATATCCCTAGCTGTAAACCTGACCTTAACAATCAACCTAAAACTTACAATAGACCTGGCCATAATCCTTACCCTAAAACTATCCCTAACAATAACCCTAGACCTGATATTAGCACTATCCCTTATTCTATCCCTAACCCTAAAAAACTCCTATCCCTAACCCTATCCCTAAGCCTAGCCTTAATCCTAACCCTAACATTAACCCAAGCACTAACTCTGTTTTTATTACTTGCTCTAGTCCTAAATGTAGCTGTAACATCGTGCATTACCCAAATTCTAATGCTAAACCTAGGCCTAAACCTACCACTAACCATAGCACTAGTCATAGCCCTAATTTAGCCCTAACCCTAATCCTAACACTATCCCTAGCACTAAGACAAACTCTAACTCTCACCCTAGCCCGAGCCCTAGTTCTCAACCTATCCCTACCATAACCCAAACCCTATCTCTATCTCTAGCCCCAATCCTAGTTCTAACCTTCACCCTAGCCCTAAACCTGGATCTAACCCTAATCTTAAGCCTAAAGCTCACTCTTATACTAGCCCCAACCCTAATGCTAATTGGAAAACTAGCCCTAACACTACTCTAGCCCTAAAATAAAACTGAGCCATAACACTAACCCTAACCCTTAACCTAAACCAAACCCTAACCCTACACCTAGCCCTAAACATAGACCTAATTAGAGTCCTAAGCCTAACCCTAGAAATAACCCTGACCCTGACTCGGACCCTAACAATAACTCTAGCTCTAAACATTGACCTAACGCTAAACTTAGAACGACCCCTAATCAAAATCCTAGTTCTTTCATTAGCCGTAACCTAATGCTAACACAAATCCTAGCCCTATTCCGAGCCCTAACCCTAGGTTTAACCCTAAACCTAATCCTAACTCTAACCCTTACCCTAACCCTACCTCTAAACCTATCCCTTACACTAAGCCAAACCTTCACCCTAATGCTACCCTAGTCCTATCCATAATTCTTAGACTACCCCAAACCCTAACTCTATTACTAAACCTAACCCTAGCCCTCATTCTAGCTCTAAACCTAACCATAACCCTGACCCTTATTCTGACCCTAACAATAACCCTAGATCTAAACCTGACCATAATCCTAAACGGAACCCTATCACTACCCCTACCGGTAAACCTATACTTAAACCTAACAGTAACACTAGCACTAGACCAAACCTAAACCTAAATAGAGTCATAAAAATAGCCCTATCCCTAAATAAAAACCTAGCACTAGCCCTAACAACAACCCTTCAACCTAATGTAAAGACTAAACCTATCACTAGACCCAACGTTAATACTAATTGTGGCCCTAACCCCAAAATTAACCCAAACTCAACAATGACACTTAATCTAATAGAAACCCTAGATATAAACCTTATCTTAAACCAAAACCTAACCCTAACACTAAACTTATCCATAACCCTGACCCTAAAACTAGGCATAACCATATCCCTCATTCTTGCATTACCCATAGCCCTAATATTAGCCCTAAATATCACACAAAACCTAGCCCTTATCCTAGCCCTAAAACCAGACCTAATCATAACTCTAACCATAACCTTAGAACTAACCCTAATGCTAACCCTTGCCCTAGCCCTAACCCTAGCTCAAACTCTGAACTTAGCCTTAACTTTACCCTAACCCTAAACCTAACACTAGCCCTGACTCAAAACCTAACCCACACCCTAGCCTTACCCCTAGCTCAAATGCCTACATGTAACTTAAACCTAACCCTAACATTAACCCTAGGCCTAACCCTAACCCTAACCCTAACACTAATCCTAATCCTAACCTTAACCCTAGCCTTAATCTTAGCTCTAACCTTATCCATTACCCTAAAGATAAGCCTAACCCAAATTCTAAACCTAGGCCTGATGATAACCTTATTGCTAACACTAACCCTATCCATTACTCTAAACCTAACTGGAACCATAAACCTAATTCTATACATTACCGTAACCCTAACCCTAACTCATCGCTAATTCAAGCATTAACCCTAAATCTTAACCTAAACCAAACCAAACCCTAACCTTGACCATGACCCTAAAAATACACCTAGCTCTAGACCTTACCCTTAGCCTACACCTAAGCCTTACACAAGACATAGCCATAACCTAACTCTAAAACTAATACTAAAAATAAACCTAGACCTGCCATTAACCCTATCCCTAATCCTAGCCCTAATCCTAGCCCTAGCCCTAACACAAACCCTCAGCTTTGCCCTAAACCTAGCCTTAATCCTAACCCAAACCCTAACCTTAGTCCTAACACTAATTCTAAGCCTTGCCCTAGCCCTAAACCTAGTTATAACCCTATCCCTTCCCCTAAACTTAATCCCACCCTTAACACTAACACTAACCCTAACCCTAGGTCTAATCCTAACACTAACCTTGGCACAAATCCTAGCCCTAATTTAGCCCTCACCCTAAACCTAATCCTAACCCTAGCCCAAAGACTAATTTGAACTCTCACCCTGGCCGTATTTCTAGTTCTAACCCTATCTGTTACCATAAACCTAACATTAGCCCTAATCATAGCCCTAACCCTAGCCATAGCCCTAAACCTAGATCTAACCATAACAATAAATCTAAGCCTAAACTTCACCCTACCACTAGTCCTAACACTATTGCTAATCATAAAACTAGCCCTAACCCTAGGCCTAGTTCTAAAACAAACTGAGCCATAGCCCTATCCCTAACTTTAGCCTAACCATAACCCTAGACCAGACATTAGCAATATCCCTAGCCCAAATCCTAGTTCTAAGCCTTGACTTAATACTAACCCTAATGTCAACTCTAGCCTAACCCTAATTTTATCCCTTATCCTAGCACTAAACATAGCTATAACATCATACCTTACCGTAACCCTAACATTAACCCTAACCCTAGCCCTAAACCTAGGCCTAAACCTAACACTAAGCCTAGCACTAATCCTAGCCCAAATTTAGCCCTAACACTAAACCTCTCCCTATCCCTATCCCTAAGACCAACTCTAACTCTCGCCCTAGCCTTATCCCTAGTTCTAAATCTATCCCTTACCATAACCCAAAACCTAGCCCTATCTCTAACCCCAACCTTAGCCCTAACCTTTGCCCTACTCCTAAACCTGGATCAAACCCTAACCTTAAGCCTAAATCTCACCCTAACACTAGCCTTAACACCAATTTTAATTTGAAAAGTAGCCCTAACCCTACCCTAACCCTAAAACAAAACCAAGCCATAAACCTAACTCTAAATTTAACCTAAACCAAATTCTAAACCTACAACTTGCCCTAAACATAGCCCTATTTTCAGTCCTAACTCTAACCCTAGAAATGACCCTGACCCTGACTCGGACCTTAACACTAAACCTAGCTCTAAACATTGCCTTAATGCTAAACCAATAACTAGCTCTAAATAAAAACCAAGTTCTTACAGTACCCATAGCTCTAATATTAACAAATATCCTAGTGCTAATTTGAGCACTCACCCTAGGTTTAACTCTAAGACTAACCCTAACCCTAAACCTAGCCCTAATCCTATCCCCAATACTAACCCTAACTCTAATCCTATCACTCACCCTAAGCCAAACCCTCACCCTAATACTACCCTAGTCCTAACATTAATCCTTAGCCTATTAGAAACCCTGAATCTATTACTAGTCCTAAACCTAACCCTCATTCTAGTTCTAGCCCTAACCCAAACCCTGACACTTATTCTGACCTTAACACTAATCCTAAACCGGATCCTAACTCTACTCCTACCAGTAAACCAATACCTAAACCTAACAGTAACACTAGCACTAGACCAAACCTAATCCTAAATAGAGTCATAAATATAGCCCTAGCCCTAAACAAAACCATGAACTAGCCCTAACAATAACTCTTAACCTAACACAAGGATTAACCCAATCCCTAGACCCATAATTCTGGCCCTAACTCTAACCCTAACACTAACTCAAACACTGATGCTTACCCTAACACAAACCCTAGATCTAAACCTTATCCTAACCCAAAACCTAACCCTAACACTAGACTTATCCATCACTCTAACCATAAAACTAGCCATAACCATAACCCAAGTTCTTACATTACCCATAGCCCTAACGCTAGCCATTAATATCACACAAACCTAGCCCTTATCCTAGCCCAAAACCTAGCCCTAATTGTAACCCTAACCGTACCCTAGACCTAACCCTAACCCTAACCCTCATCCTAGTCCTAAACCTAGATCAAACGCTAACCCTTTCCCTAAACATAACACTAACCCTAACCCTATCCCTGACTCTAAACATAGCACTCGCCCTAGACCTAATCCTAGCTCAAACCCTATTACTTACCCTAAACCTAACCCTGTCACTAACCCAAGGCCTAAATCTGACCATAGCCATAAACTTAACCTTAACTCTAGCCCTAACCTCAGCTCTAACCCTATCCATTACCCTAAAGATAAGCCTAAATGAGATGCTAACCCTAACCCTAAAGCTAACCCTATCAATAAAAATAACCATATCCATTACTTTAAATCTAATCTGAATTCTAAACCTAACCCTATCCATTACCCTAATCCTAAACCAAACCCTAACTCTAACACAAGTCTTAACCCTAAACCTTAGCCTAAACCAAACCATACCCAGACCCTGACCCTAATAAAATACCTAGTTCTAAACCTGACCCTTACCCTAAACCAAACCCTTACACTAGACCTAGCCATAACCATAAAACTACCACTTACTATGAACCTAGACCTGACATTAGCCCTAGCCCTAATCCTAGACATAGCCCTAACAAGTACCCTCATCCTGGCACTAAAACTAGCCTTAATCCTAACCGAAACCCTAACCCTAGCCCTAAATAAAATTCTAACCTGAACCCTATCGTGAAACCTAGCTATAACCACATCCCTTCCCCTAAATCTAACCCTAACCCTAACACTAACCATGACCCTAGCCCTAATCCTAGGCGTAAACCTAACACTAACCCTAGTACTAATCCTAGCCCTATTTTAGCCCTAAACCTAACACTATCCCTATCCCTAAGACTAACTAACTCTCGCCCTAGCCCTATCCCTAGTTCTAAACCTATCCCTTATCATAAGCCAAACCCTAGCATTATCCCTAGTGCCAAAATTAACCCTAACCTTCGCCCAAGGCTTAATCTGGATCTAAAACTAAAATTAAGCATAAACCTCACATTAATATTAGCCCTAAACCTAATGCTAATTGGAAAACCAGCCCTAACTCTACCTTAACCCTAAAACAAAACCAAGCCATAACCCTAACTATAACTTTTAACTTAAACCAAACCCTAAAGCTACACCTAGCCCTAATTTGAGTCCTAAGCCTAACCCTGGAAATAACCATGACCCTGACTCGGCCCCGAACACTAACCCTGGCACTAAACATTGCCCTATTGCTAACCCTAGAACTAACCCTAAACGGAAACCTAGTTCTTTAATTAGCTGTAGCCCAAATGATAACACAAATCCTAGCCTGAACCAGAGCCCTAACCCTATTTTTAACTCTATCCCTAACCCTAACTCTAGTCCTGAAACTAACCCTAACCCTAACCCTACCTTAAACTCTATCACTTTCCCTAAGCCAAACCCTCACCCGAATGCTGCCCTAGCCGTAAACTTCATCCTTAGCCTACCCCAAACCCTAACTCTATTATTAGTCCTATTCTAGCCCTCATTCTAACCCCATTAAACCTAACCCTAACCCTGAACTTTATTCGGATCCTAATACTAACCCTAAGTCTAAACCTGACCCTTACACTTAACTGAACCCTAACACTACCCATACCAGTAAAGCTATACTTAAATCTAACAGTAACACTAGCACTAGACCAAATCTAATCCTAAATATAGTCATAAATCTAGCCCTAGCCCTAAACAAAAATCTATCACTAGCCTTAACAATGACAATTAACCTAATGTAAAGGCTAACCCTATCCCTAGACCCAACGCTAGTTGTAATTCTGGCACTCACCCTCAACATAACCCTATCCCGAACAATGACCCTTAACCTAAAACACACTCTAGCTCTAAACCTTATCCTAACCCAAAACCTAAATCTAGCACTAGACATATCCATAATCCGGATCCTATAACTAGCCATAAACATATTCCTACCTCTTATATTTCCCATAGTCCTAACATTATCCCTAAACCTCACACAGAACCTAGCCCTTATCCCAGCCCTAAACCTAGCCCTAATTGTAACCCTAACCATAACCCTAGACCTAAGCCTAATCCTACACTTGCCCTAGCCCTAAACCTAGCTCAAACTCTAACCCTTACCCTAAACTTAAACCTAACCATAACCCTAGCCCTGACTCTATCCCTAACTGTCTCCCAAGATCCAACCTAGCTCAAATGCTAATACTTACCCTAAAATTATCCCTGACACTAACCCTAGGCCTAACCCTAAACCTAGTCCTAATTCTAACCTGAACCCTAGCCCTAACCTTAGCTCTAACCCTATCCATTACCCTAAAGATGAGCCTAACTCAAATGTTAAACCTAGGCCTAACACTAACTCTATCGCTTACACTAACCCTGTCTATTACTCTAAACCTAATATGAACCCTAAACCTAACCTTATCAATTACCCTAACCTGAACCCTAACCCTATTCCTAATGCTAATTCAAGCCTTAACCCTAAATCTTAACCTAAACCAAACCCTACCCAAACCCTGACTCTAATAATACACCTAGTTTTAAACCTGACCCTTAACCTAACCTAACCCTTACACTAGACCTAGCCATAACCTAACCCTAAAACTCACTGTAACCATAAACCTTTACCTGACATTAGCCCCAGCTCTAATCCTAGCCCTAGCCTTAAAACAAACCCTAGTCCCCATCTTAGGCCTATACCTAGCCTTAGTCCTAACCAAAACCCTAACTCTAGTCCTATCTCTAATTTTAACCCTCGCCCTAGACCTGAACTTAGGTATAATCCCATCCTTTTCCCTAACCCGATCACTAAACCTAACCCTAACACTAACCATATCTCTAGCCCTAACCATATGCCTAAACCTAACTCTAACCCTAGCACTAATCCTAGCCCTAATTTAGCCCTAACCTTAACTCTACTCCTAACCTTGGCCTAAGACTAATTCTAACTCTCACCCTAGCCCTATTTCTAGTTCTAACCCTATCCATTACAATAAACCTAACACAAGCCCTAACCTTAGCCCTAACCCTAGCCCTAGACCCTACCCTAGATCTAACTATAACTCTAAATTTGACCGTAACCCAAAGTTTAATCCCCAAAATACCACAGGATCTAACACTATCACTAATCCTAAAATTAGCCATAACCCTAGCCTTATCCTTTAAACCAAACCAATTATTTGTCCTAACCCTAAATATAAACCTAAACCAAAGCCTAACCCTAAACCTAGCTATAACTTTCTAGCTCTAATTCATATCCTAGTCTTAAAATTAATCCTGACCCTGACTTTTATTCTAACACTAACATTAGTTCTAAATAACTCACTAACCCTAAAGATAATGCTAACACTAGATCTAGACCAAATACTAACTCTAATCATAACCTTAGTTCTTATATTAGCCATAGCCCTAACCCTAGCCCTGAACCTAACAGAAAAACTAGCCCTAATCTGAACCCTAACCCTAGATGTAAACCTAAACCTAAACCTAACCCTAGCCCTAACACTAACCCCAACCCTATCCCTAACCTTAGCTCGAACCCTATCCATTACCCTAAAGATAAGCCTCACCCAAATGCTAACCCTAGGCCTATCTAACTCTATCACTTACCCTAAGCCAAACCGTATTCATAATGCTAATCTGAGTCCTAAACCTAATCCCTAGCCTAATTGAAACCCTAACCCTATTACTAATCCTAACCCTAGCCCTCAATCTAGCTCTAACCCTCACTCAAATCCTTACCCTAACACAAACCCTCAATCTAAATCTGACCCTAACCCTAAACCAAACCCTAAAACTAGCCCTACCAGTAAACTTATACCTAAACCTAACCCTAAAACTAGCTCTAGACTTAAACCTAATCCTAAATATAGCCATAATTCTAGAACTAGACCAAAAGAAAACCTGAGCCCTATCCCTAACATAATCCTAAACCTAAAGCAAACACTAACCCTACCCCTAGACCTAACCCTAGTTTTAATTCTGGCTTTCACTCTAAACCTACTCTAACCTGAACATTGACCCTAACCCTAAAACTAGTTCTAATCAGAACCTTAGATTTTACACTACACATAACCTTAACCCTGGGCCTAAACCTAACACAAAACCTAGCCCTAATCCAAGGCCTAAACCTACCCTTAGCATAAACATAATCCTAAATGTAACCCTAACCCTAACCCTCAACTTACACATAACCTTAACTCAAAGCCTAAACATTAGCCTAAACATTACCCTAGCCCTATTACTAAACATAAACCTAACCCTAGCCCTAATCCTAACCTTAATCATAGTACTAACCTTAGTTCTAACTCTAACATTACCCTAACTTTAACCCTAAACCTAATAACAACCCTAGCCCTAAACAAAATCCTATCCCTAACCCTAATCGTAAACCTAACCCTCAACCTAAACCTAAACCTTGCCATAAACTTAACCCCAACTGAAACCCTAACTCTTACCCTAAATCAAAACAAAACCTATCCTGAAACCTAAATTTAACCATAACCTAACCTTAACTCTAACCCTAATCTTACATCGAACCCAATATATTACTTTAAAACTAACCCTAACCCTAATGAAAACCCTAGCCCTAATCCCAACCCTAACCCTAAGCATAACCATAATACTAACCTAGAACTAACACTAAATCTAACACTCCCCCTAGCCCTAACTCTAGCTTAAAACCTAATCCTTACCCTAACCCTAACCCTAGCACTAGCCCTAACCATAATCCTAACTCTAGCCTTAACCCTAACCCTAACACGAAACCTAGCCCTAATCCTAGCCCTAATTTAGCCCTATTGCTAACCCTAACCCTAACCCTAGAATTAAGACTAACAATAATTCTCACACAAGAGCTATCTCTATTTCTAACCCTATCTTTACCGTAACCAAACCCGAGCACAACCCTAATTGTAACCTTTGCATTATCCTTAGCCTTAGCACTAAAATAGATCAAAATCTATCTCTAAAACTAACCCTAACTCTATGCCTAAGCCTATCCCTGAAACTAGCTCTAACACTAATGCTAATCCTAAAATTGGCCCTACCTGAGCACTAGCCCTTAAACAAATCTGAGCCATACCCCTAACACTAACCCTTACCCTAGACCAAACCCTAAACCTATACCAGCACTAAACCTAGCCCTATTTTGAAACCTAGCCCTAACCCTAACTCTAAACCTAACTATGACCCTGAATCATATCCAGACACTCTAAATATCACCCCAACCTTAAACCTAACCATAACACTTGACTTAGCCCTAAACCTAACCCTAAATCTAATCCTAATTGTAACCCTAGTTCTTACAATAGCCATAACATAACACTAGCTCTAACCCTAATACAAAACTAGCCCTAATCCAAAACTTAACATGAGCTTTAACCCTAAACCTAACCCTAACCCTAGTCCTAACCCTAGCTCTAACCCTATCCCTTACCCTAAGCCAAACCCTCACCCTAATGCTAACCTTACTCTTAGCCTAACCAAAACACTAAATCTATAACTATTCCTAACCCTAGCCTTCATTCTAGATCTAACCCTAACCCACACCCTAACCCTAACCCTGACCATTATTCTGATCCTAACACTAATCTTGGGTCTAAATCTAATCTTAACCCTAAACCGAACCCTAACATAGGCCCTACTGGTAACCTTATACCTAAACTTAACCCTAACATTAGCCCTGGACCTAAACTTAATTCTAAATCTAGCCATAACTATAGCCCTAGACCTAACGACAAACTACAATTAGCCTTAACAATAACCCTTAACCTAACCCAAACTCTAACCCTACATCTAGACCTTACCCTAGTCCTAATTCTGGCTTTAACCCTAACTATTTTTTATTGGTTTTTCAAAACATTACAAAGCTCTTGACATATCATATTTCATACATTAGATTCAAGTCTTAACATTGTCCTTGACACTAACACTAACCCTAGATATAATCTTCACCCTAACCCTAAAACTAACCCTAAAACTACACCTAGCACTAACATTAACCATAAAACTAGTCCTAATCTTTACACTAGTTCTTAAACTAGCCATAGCCCTAACCTATCACAAAACCTAGCCCTAATCCAAGCCCTACCTTAGCTTTAACCCTAAAGCTAATCCTAACACTAGCCCCTAACCATAACGCTAAGCCTAACCCTAGACCTAATCCTAACCATAACCCTAGCCCTAACCCTAGCTCTAACTCTATTCATTACCTAAGATAACTATAATCTTTATGCTAACCTTAGGTGGAACCCTAATCCTAGCACTAGCCTTAACCCTATCCATTAACCTACACCTAACCTGAACCCTAAACCTAACTGTGTAATTACTCCATCACTAAACATAAGACTAATTTGAGCCCTAAACCTAAACCTCAACCTAACACAAACCCTAACCTTGACTCTGACTTTAATAATACCCATAGCTCTAAACCTGACCCTAATAAGAAACCTAAACTTTACAATAGACATAGCAATAAACCTAACCCTAAAACAATCCCTAACTGTACCCTAGACCTGACATTAGCCCAAGTTCTAATCCTAGCCCTAACCCTATTACAAAACTTAGCCCACTTCTAAGCCATAAACTCCTTAATCATAACCCTAACCCTAACGTTAACCCTAATTTAAACCTAATCTTCACCCTAGTCCTAAAACTAGCTATAATCCCATCCCTTACCCTAAATCTAACCCTAACCATAAACCTAATACTAACCCTAGCACTAACCCTAGGCCTAACCCTATCACTAACCCTAGCCCTAATCCAAGCCCAAATTTAGCCCTATCGTACCCTATCCTGAGCCCTAAGACCAACTCTAACTCTCACACCAGCCCTATACCTAGTTCTAACCCTATCCCTTACCATCACCATACACCTAGCCCAAAACATAGCCCTACCTTATCCCTATACTTAGCCCTATTTCAAAACCTAGATCTAATCCTGACTCTAAATTTAACCCTAACCCTAACACTAAATCTAGCCATAAATATACATCTAACCCTAACCCTTAACCTACGCCTAAACCTCACACTTACACTAGCCCTAACCCTAAAACTAATCTTAAAACTAGCCCTAATCCTATCCCTAGCCCTAAAACAAACCGACCCATAGCCCTAACCCTAACCCTTAACCAAAACCAAACCTAACCCTACACCTAGCCCTAACCATGTCCCTAATCATAGTCTAACACTAACCCAAAAACTAACCCTGACTCAGACTCTGACCCTAACACTAACCCTGGCTCTAAACATCAACATCACTGTAAACCTAACCTTAACACTAGACCTAGCCCTAACTCTAACCCTATAACTAGCTACAATCATAAACCTACTTCATACATTAGCGGTAGCCTTAACCCTAGCCCTAACCTAACCCAAAACCTAGCCTTAATCTGAGTCCTAAACCTATCTTTAACCCTAAAACCTAACTCTGGCCCAAACACTAGCCCTAATCCTATATATAACCCTAGCCCTAAGCTTAGGGCTAACCCTATTCATTACCCTAACCATAACCCTATCCCTTATGATAACCTGAGGTCTAACCCTAACCCTATCCATTACACTAAACAAAATCTAAACCCTAAACCTAACACTTTCATTACCCTAACCCTAAATCTAACACTAATTAAAGTCCTACACCTAAACACTATGTTAACCCAAACCCTAATCCTGAGCTTGACCCTAAAAATAACCCTAGATCTAAACCTGACCCTAACCAAAACCTTAAACCTGGACCAAGCCATAAACCTAACACTAAATCTATCCCTAATTGTAACCCTAGATCTGACATGAGCCCTAGCCCTAATACTTTCAGTAAAACCCTAAAACAAAACCTAAAACAAACCTAGTCCTCATCCTAGCCCTAAACATAGCCTTAATTATAACCCTAACACTAACCCTAGTTCTAATCCTAATACTAACACTCGACCTTGCCCTAAACCTAGCTATAACCACATCCCTTACCCTAAACTAAACCCTAACTCTAACCCTAACCCTAGTGGTAACCCTTGCCTTATCCTTAGCCCTAGCACCAACCCTACATCAAAACCTAACTGTAAATAAAACCCTAGCTCGATGCCTAAGCCTAACATTAAAACTAGCCCTAACCCTAATGCTATTTCTAAAACTAGCCCTAACCCTTGCCCTAACATAACCCTAGCCATAATTTAGCCCTATCTTAAAGCTAACCCTAACCCTAGCCCTAAGACTAACTCTAACTCTCACAGTAGCCCTATCACTCATTCTAATCCTATTCCTTACTGTAACCCTAACCCTAGCCCTAACCCTAGTGCTATCCTTTGTCCTATACTTAGCCCTAGCACTAACCTTAGGCAAAACGTAACTATAAATCTAGCCCTAACCCAAAGCCTAAGCCTAACCCTAACACTAGCCCAAACCATAACACTAATCCTAAAACAAGTCCTAACCCTAGCCCTAGCCCTAAAACAAAACTGAGCCATAGCTTTAACACTAACCATTAACCTAAACCAAACCCTAACCTTACACCTAGACCTAACCCTAGCCCTAATTCGAGTTGGAAGCCGAACCCTTAATCTATCCCTGAACCTGACACTGACCCAAACACTTCTAGCTCTAAATATCACTCTAACCCTAAACCTAACCCTAACACTAAACCTAACACTAAAACCCTAAAGCTAGCCCTAATTGTAAACTTAGTACTTACATTAGCTGTAACCCTAACCCTAGCCCTATCATAACCCAAAACCTAGCCCTAATCCGAGCCCTAACCCTAGCTTAAACCTAACCTAACCCTAACACTAGCCATAATTTTAACCATAACTCTAGCCTTAAACTGATCTTTAACTCTATCCATTACCATAATCAACACCCTAACCATAATGATAACCCTAAGCATAAACCTAACCCTATCCCGAACCCTAACCCTTCCATTACCCTAAACCTAACCTGAATCCTAAACCTAACTCTATCATTAACATAACACTAATCCTAGCACTAATTCAAGCCCAAACTTGAAACCTTAATCTATCCCAAACCCTAACCCAGACCTTGACCCTAATAATACCCCTACCTCTAAACTTGACAATAACTCAACACCTAACCCTTAGCCTAGAAGTAGCCATAAAACTAACCCTAAAACTATCTTTAACCATAATTCTGGACCTAAAATAAGCCCTAGCCCTAACCCTAGCCCTCATTCTAGCCCTAAATCTAGCCTTCATCATAACCCTAACTCTAGCCCTACACCTAACCCTAATTCTAACCCTCACCCTACCTCTCTACTTAGCTATAATGTCATCCCTTACCCTAAATTTAAACCTATCCCTAACCCTAAACCTAGGCTTAAACTAAACACAAAACCTAGCCCTAATCCTAGTCCTAATTTAGCTCTATCTCTAACCCTACCCTAACTCTATCCCTAAGACTAACTTTAACTCTTGCCCTAGCTATAGCCCTAGTTCTATCTCTATCTGCTACTGTAAACCTAACCCTAGCCCTAACACTTGCCCTAAAGGTAGTCCCAGCCCTAACCCTAACTCTAAATCTAACCCTAAATGTAAGCTTAAGCCTAACACTAACACTAGACCTAGCCCTAAAGATAATCATAAAACTAGCTCTAACCCTAACCCTAGCAGTAAACCAAAGCCGAGTAATAGCCCTAACCCAAAACCTTAACTTAAACCAAACCCTAACACTACACCTAGACCTAAACCTAGCCATAATTCAAGTCCTAAGCCTCACCTTAAAGCTAATCCTGACCCTGACTCATATCCTAACACTCACTCTAGTTCTAAACACCACCCTAAACTCAAACTGAACACTAACATTAACCAAAGCCCTAATTCGAATCTTAACCCCAACTCTATAACTGACCATGACTACTATCCTAACAAGAACTGTAGCTATAAATATCACCCTAACTGTAGCTATAAATATCACCTTAAACCTAACACAAGCATTCAACCTACCCCTAACCCTAAAACTAATGCTAATGGTAATCCTAGTTTTTACATTAGCTGTTGCCCTAATCCTAGCCCTAACCCTAACACAAAAACTAGCCCTAAACCAAGCCCTAAACCTAACTTTAACTCTAACTCTAACCCTAACCATAGCCCTAACCCTAGATCTAAATAAATCCCTTACCCTAAGCAAAACCCTAAACCTAAGAGTAACCCTAGACCTATCCCCAATCCTTAGATAACCCAAACTCTAACCCTATTAATAGTCCTAACCTAGCCCTCATTTTAGCTCTAACACTATCCCAAACCCTAACCCTAACCCTGACCTTTATTCTGACACTAACACTAAACCTAAGTCTAACCCTAACCCCAATCCTAACCCAAAATTTACCATAATCCTAGCCCTAGACTTAACTCTGAACCTAACCCTCAGCCTAGCCCTAACCATAGCTCACAACCTAAAACTTATGCCAAACATAACCCTAAACCTAATCCTAGTTCTAACCCTAACCTTAACCATAACACAAGACCTAATCTTAACCATAACACTAGCCCTAACCTTAACTCTAACTGTATCCATTACCCTAAACATAACCCTTACCATAATGCTAACCCTAGGCTTAACCCTAAATCTATCACTTTCCCCAAACCTATCAATTACCCTAAACATACCTTGAACCCTAAATCTAACCCAATCATTATGCTAACCCTAACCTCAAACCTAAACAAAACCCTAAAACTGACCATGACCCTAATAATTCCCCTAGCTCTAAACCTGACTCTTACCCTAACTAACCCTTATACTAGAACTAGCCATAAACCTACCCCTAAAACTATTCCTAAAGTTAACCCTAGACCTGATATTAACCCTAGCCATAATCCTAGCCCTAACCCTAACACAAACTCTTGCCCTTATCCTGGCCCTAAACATAGCCTTAATTTTATCCCTAACCCAAACCCTAGGCCTAACCCTAACATTTACCCTAAACCTAATCTTAGCCCTTATTTAGCCCTATCCCTAACCCTAACCCTAAACATAGCCCCAAAACTAACTCTAACTCTCACCATAACCCTAACTCTAGTTCTAACCCTATCCCTTACTGGAACCCTAATCCTAGCCCTAAGCCTTGGTCTAACCCTAGTCCTATTCATAGCCTTGGCCATAACCTAGATCTAACCCTAACTCTAAATTTAACCCTAACCCTAAGCCTAAACCTAAACATAAACCTAACACTAGCCCTAAAGCTAACGCTAATTCTAAAACTAGCCCTAACCCTAGCCTAACCCTAAAACAAAACCGAGCGAAAGCTGTAACCCTAACCCTTAACCTAAACCAAACCCTAACCCTACACCTAGTCCTAACCATATCATCAATTCTAGTCCTAACCCTAACCAAAATAACTAACCCTGACCCTGATTCTTACCCTAACACTAACACTGGCTCTAAACATTATCATCACCGTAAACCTCAACCTAACACTAGACCTAGCCCTAACCCTAACCCTATAACTAGTGCTAATCATAACCTTACTTCATACATTAGCCATAGCCTTAATCCTAGTCCTAACCTAACCTAAAAACTAGCCTTAATCTGAGTCCTAAACCTAGCTTTAACCATAAACTTAAACATAACCCTGATCCCAAATCTAGCCCTAATCATATACATAACCCTAGCCTAACCTTAGGTCTAAACCTATCCATTGCCCTAACAAGAACCCTAAACCTTAAGCTATCCATTACACTAAACCAAACCTAAACCCTAAAAATAACAATGTCATTATCCTAACCTAACCCAAACCCTAACACTGACCCTGACCCTAAAAATAACCCTAGATGTAAACCTGAATCTTACCCTAAACCTAACCCTTACACTGCACCAAGCCATAAACCTAACACTAAATCTAGCCCTAACTATAACCCTAGACCTGACATTAGCCCTAGCCCTAATACTATACCTAACCCTAACATAAACCCTAAACCTCATCCTAGCCCTAAACCTAGCCTTAATCATAACCCTAACCCTAACTCTAGCCCTAATCCTAATTCTAACCATTGCCCTAGCCCTAAACCTAGCCAAAACCACATCCCTTACCCTAAACTTAACCCAAACTCTAACCCTAACTCTTGTCATCACGCTTTTCCTATCCTTAGCCCTAGCTTGAACACTAGATCAAAACCTAACTTTACATCTAAAACTAACTCGATGCCTAAGCCTAAAACTAGCTCTCAACCTGATGCTAATTCTAAAACTAGCCCTAACCCTAGCCCTAACACTAACGCTAGTGGTAATTTCGCCCTATTCCTAACCTTAAACCTAACCCTAACCCTAACCCAAAGAATAACTCTGACTCTCACACTGGCCTTTTCACTTGTTCTAATCCTATCTCCTCTCATAAACCTAACCCTATCCCAAATCCTAGTCCTAACCCTTGTCCTATCCTTAGCCCTAGCACTAACCTTTGATAAAAACTAACTCTAAATCTAACCCTAAACCGAAGCCTAAGACTAATTTTAAGACTAGCCCTAACCCTAACACGAATCCTAAAAATTGCCCTAACACTAACCATAGCCCTAAAAACAAACCAAGCCAAAGCTCTAACCCTAACCCTTACCTAAACCAAGCTGTAACCCTACATCTAGGCCTAACCTCAGCCCTAATTCGAGTTTTAAGACAAACCCTAAAACTAACTTTGACCCTTACTCTGACCTAACACTAACCCTAGGTCTAAACATTACCCTAACCCTAAACCTAAACCTAACACTAAACCTAGCCCTAAAACAATAAAATTAGCCATAATCATAACCCTAGTACTTACATTAGCCCTAACCCTAACCCTAGCACTAACTTAATCCAAAACCTAGCCCTAATCTGAGCCCTAACCCTAGCTTTAACACTAACCCTAACCCTACACTAGTCCTAATCATAACCATAACCCTGGCCCTAAACTGATCGCTAACTCTATCCATTACCATAACCATAACCCTAACCCTAATGCTAATTTGAGCCCTAACTTTAAACCTTAACCTGTCCCAAACCCTAACTAAGAACTTGACCCTAATAATACTCCTAGCTCTAAACCTGATGATAACCCTAATCCTAACCCATACACTAGAAGTACCCCTAACCCTAAGCCTAAAACTTTTTTAACCATAATTCTGTACCCGAAATTAGCCCTAGCACTAATCCTAACCCTAACCCTAAAAAAATAAAACTCTAGCCCTCATCCTAGCCATAAACCTAGCCTTAATCATAACCCTAACCCTAACCACAGCCCTAACCCTAATTCTAACACTCACCCTACTCTAAACCTAGCTATAAAGGCATTCCTTACCCTAAACTTAACCCTAACTCTAAACCTAAACTCTGAACTCTAACTCTAAACTCTAAACTTAACCCTAACCCTAACCCTAGGCTTAAACTAAACACTAAATGTAGCTCTAATCTTAGCTCAAATTTATCCCTATCTCTAACCCTAACCCTAACCCTAGCCCTAAGACTAACTCTCGCCCTAGCCCTATCCCTATTTCTAACCCTATCCCTTACCATAACCCTAACCCTAGACATAACCCTTGTCCTATCCTTAGTTCTAGCCCTAACCCTAGATCTAACCCTAATTGCAAATTTAACCCTAAACCTAAGCCTAAACCTAACACTAACTCTAGCCCTAACCCTAACCCTAGGACTAAAACAAAACTGAGCATTAGACCTAACCCTAAACCTTAACTTAATCCAAACCCTAACACTGCAACTAGAACAAACCCTAGCCCTAATTCGAGTCCTAACCTTAACCTTAAAAGGAACCCTGACCCTGACTGATATTCTAACAGTCACCCTAGCCCTAAACACTGCCCTCACCTTAAACTGAGCCCTAACAGTAATCCTCTCCCTAATTCGAGTCCTAACTCTAACCATAAAACTAAGTCTAACATGACTCCTATTCAAACAAGAACTCTAGCTATTAATATCACCTTAACCTTAAACCTAACCCTAACACTAAACCTAATCCTACCATAACACTAAAACTAACCCTAATGGTAACCCTAGTTCTTACATTACCCCATTGCCCTAAACCTATCTGTAACCTTAACACAAAAACCTAGGCCTAATATGAGCCCTAAACCTAGATTTAACCTTAACTCTAACCATAACCATAGCCTTAACCCTAGCTATAAACCAATCCCTTACCCTAAGCAAAATCCTAAACCTAAGGGTAACCCTAGACCTATCCCTAATCCTTAGGCTAACTGTGAATGTCTAGAGCATTTGGGTCCCTGGGTAAGGGTCGCAAAATAACCAGGACACAGGGGATGCAGAGCAAAGGCAGCAATTGCAACTGCATGCTGAGGTTTATTTGCAAGTTCCTTTTATCTACTTCTTCTAACAAAGCAAGCAATTCTTCAATATCACGTTACCCACATTGCCCAAATACCATGCCTCAGCGGATACACAGAGCTAAATTCAGATCGTTCCTGTTTATTTGATAAGTACCCTCTTAAAGTTCTTTGTAGACATTATCTAATCCCCTGAGGATGCATTTGTTTCTTTAGAATGTACTGTTCCCAGGATAAGTATGCAGGAAGCTTCTTCCTCTTGGCCAAACCATGCAGAACTTGTGACTTGCGATAAGGGGAAGAGAACTTTTCCTCCTCCTAACTGAGGTTTGCCTCAGCTGACCTAAATCACAACCACAGCTCTTGCAAAATGTCAGGCCTGAGGGAGCTAAACTCTGCACACTCAAACCCCAACAATTCCTTCCTTTTTCTTTTGTTTTTCTAAAACAGTTTTCCACAAAGTTAATATAGCATTTTGAGATGGTCTTATGCACATGCAATATATAATTACAAACAGGATAATAACTAAGCATAACACTATTCCCACTCCTCCATATGGGTAAGACTTTGAGCAATTCCTTTGGGATCTAATCCCTCTAACTCTTTTAAAAACAATTCAGCTATTTGTGCAGCATCATCATGTTGAAATCCTTTTCCAAAAATTTCAAATATATCCTTTTGCAGCGGAGCACAACAGACACTAGTATGGCAATATGTAAATCAATGGATGTGTAACTGATGTGATTCTGCAATCTGTATGGGGTGAAGGTGGGAGTTCATAACCCACTTGAATCAAAGTGTGGAATATGATATGTCAAGAAATTTGTAATATTTTGAACAACCCACAATAAAAAATTAAAAATAAAAAAAATGAAAAAAAAAGAATCAATCATTAATTGAGCTGTTTCATTACCATCAAGATAATTTTGTATGGTACTCCATTCGTGTAAGCTTTGATTATATCATACATTAGTTATACAGAAAGAAGTTGAATTCCAGTCACATTTTAATCTAATTTCCTGTTCTAAGGTGAGTATCTTTTTTCCTAACTAATCTTTTTTAACCTAACTGTCTGTTTTAAAATATCTATTTGAGTCTGAAGTCTAGAATCAATTTGAGCCTGGGATAGCCATAACTCATGCGAATCTGTATGCCATTCCTCAACAAAATGTTTTGTTTGTAAAGAAGTATGTAAAGCTATCCCTGAAACTGTAGCAACTGTAATCACTGCAATAAGACTTAGAATTACAGCAACAACAACTCCCACAAACCGTTTAGTACGTTTTAACAATTGTCTAAAAAATTCCAGAACCAAAGTATTTACAGGATCTTGGGACCATGTTCTTTGTAAATTTACAGGAAGCCAAATGTGAGAGTGCTGTTGTAACAGCACAATGGAATAACCAGAAGGAATAGAAACAGATGTATTAATACAGGTATACAATTTACAGTTAAAGTATAAAATTCCCTCATCAAAAGTAACATTTCCAATTAAGAACAGGTATGGCATGGGCACACATGTGGTTATATTATATTCTTTAAATACAGTAAAATTATAAGAAGCAGCAAATTGACTAGTCCCAGAGAAAGAGCCATTAGACAAAATTACAGGTTTAGTTGCAGCAGCAATTTTCCATAAATGTGTTTGTAAATGATGAGGGTACTGCACTGAAGCCAAGCATGGATCAGCAATTCTGCCATCACCCCAGGCCATCAATTTGTCATTCCGAATGGTTTCATTCCATCTCTCTTTCGGCAGGATTCTGTATGTAGAAGATAAATCACAAGCAGTAATATTCCATTCTGAACAATTTTTTAAGAACATCCCGTAAGGACCCCACATAATAATATTCTGAAATATCTTCCCAAATTTGCCTAAACATTCCTGCCATATGAAAGGGGAGTATCTCAAGTCCTGATAAGTAAAATCTGGGCACTCTGGGAACATTGGGTATTTTTGTTCAGTTATATTATCCCAGGTCATATTGACGGACCATGCAGACAACCATTGTAAACGGGTTGGAGAACCATTACTCCAATTTCCAACTAGTATCCAATGTTGCCAATCTAATTGTAAGCAAGGAGGAACGCCCAAGCATATAGGTTTACTGTTATTATTCTTATAAGTGAAATTAAATGGTGTTCCATCATAAATATTCATATATGTTAAATTGTTCCAAGGGGGAGATAAAAGAGCAGGAGAAGTATATAAGGTAATATCCATGTCACCCCAAGTAACAGGTTCCAGCAAAGGTGGATTGGGAATATAGGCCCAATAGTGAGTATTATTATTTTCTACCTCAGAAGCAGAAGACACTGTCAATAATGCACACATGGCCAGAAATAAATTTTCTGGGGTGCAACTCTTCCCTGTTCGTTGCAGCACCTTTTGCCCTTCCCCACTCAGCTATTTAATTTGACCCCACGTAGATAAGGGAGAGAAATTAGGACATCGACGACATCAAGCCCCAAGATGAAGATGCGCCATTGCTGCCACTGGAACATCAAGCTCAGGATCTTGATTCCTCGGCTGGGGTAATGGATAGGGTGCCCCCCTTGGTGCCATTCTGATTGTGATGGGTCTAGATCCACCGCCCTGGGAGCCACTGCTGGTGTCCATTTTCTGTTGAAACATAAGCATAGCCCTTTCATCTATAAAGTAAAATCCCTGGCTGCCATTCAGCATCTGCGGCAATTTTTATCCAAATTGGTTCATGAACTGTTTCTAAGGTTTTTTGCTCAAAATGTCGTTCTGCTCTTGTCAATATTTCTCCTTGTGGAAGATTAAGAAAATTTAAAATAAATAAGGCTTGATGTAACAATGCTTTAGGTTGATTTTGTAAATGTCTAAACAAGTGCATATTTAAATCTGTCATTTTCCTACTTTTTAATTTTTTTTTTTAATTTGTGTTTTAAGCGGAGCATGTACACGTTCTACTAAAGCTTGTCCTTGTGGATTATATTCTATTCCGGTTAGATGAACAATATCATATAATTTGCAAAAATCTTTAAAATTTTTACTAGTATAAGCCAGACCATTATCAGTTTTAATCATAGCGAGAATTCCCATAATAATAAAT